>NC_069070.1:54728683-55036699 GCF_025698485.1 Gossypium arboreum
CATTTGCTACCCAAGACAAAAATTTCAACCGTCAGAAGTCATCACATTATTAAGCACTAACAATTTGGCATGTATAGCTAGACTCACACGCGCTATGGTAGTCCTAGAACCGACTAAACCATAGCTCTGATACCAATAAAATGTAACACCCCAAACCCGTGACCGTCCATCTGGATTTGACCACAAGGTGTTACGGGCTTACTTCCTTATTTCTCTCTTGGAAATAATTAATTTACATTCGGGCAGGCTGGCTAACTGCGTCACTGTTACCTTAAAAAAATCATATCTCGAGTTCCAGAACTCGAAAATCAGTTCCGTAAATTTTCCCTGAAACTAGACACATATATCCATCCCTGGATTTATTTATAGAATTTTTGGTCGGGCCAATTGGTACAGTTTATTAGTTAAAGTCACCCATGTTACAGGGGTCGACTACACTGACCTTTGCACGTTACAACTTGAATATCTCTCTGTACAGGGCTTTAATACTGGTGCCGTTTGTTTCTAAAGAAACTAGACTCAAAATGGAATCTGCACATATAAGGCATGACTTCTAATTCTTTCTGGATAATGTATAGTAAATTTTCAAAATCGCGACAGGGGACCCAGAAACCGTTCTGGCCCTGTCTCACGAGAACTCTAATATCTCTCAGTATACTGCTCATATGGTCGTTTCGTTTCGTCCATATAAAAATAGATTCATCAAGGTTAAATTTCACAATTTATTCACTATTTAATTCTACTTCTACTATTTTTAGTGATTTTTCAATCTCATCTCACTGCTGCTGTCCGCAACAGTTACTGCAGTAGACTATGCCAATTTCATGAATCTTTCCTTGGCCTTACTAATCATCCATCATACATGGCACAATTTATGGCCACCTTATCAAAATTAAAGTTTCTAAGACTCGTGGCTATAGGTTCTAGCATCCCACTCGACGACCACATAGGCCATTTTCACATGGCTTAAAGTTTACAACCCACAATTCAACAAAACATAATAGCCTATACATGCCAATTGTTCTCCTAGTTCAACTACGAAGACAATACCAAAAGGTTTCCAGCGGTGTGATGACTTCAACGACGGTTCCGAACACGCAATCAATACGAGTCCAAGAGACCTAAAAGGGGTGACAAGAAAACACCGAGTGAGTTTATAACTCAGTAAGTCATAAGCACTTTACAATTATCCATTAGCTAAATTCATCACAAAGTGAAACAATGAAACAAGGCTAATTGTTCCATCCATATCGAACTATACCATAGTTCCTTAGACCTTTCGGTTCAATCTCGTACCAAGTCATACATTCACATTTCATATTCTATTCAATAAGATATTTGAGTCGTTTTTATACACCGACTCATTTTCACCACAATCATACAATTGTAATCATCACATAGATTTAAAGCTTACCAAGCTCAACCCCGACCATGACCATAGTGCCTATTCGCCATGAGCTCAAGGTACTTACCCGATCCGCTGTCCGGGATTAACTCGATAATGTCGCACACTCGAGTGCCAATTGTAGCGCAAGAGCATATAGTGAATCCGCACACTTAGTGCTATATATTTTCAGCTCGCACACTTAGTGCTATATAATTTTCAGCTCGCACACTTAGTGCTATATATTTTCAGCTCGCACACTTAGTGCTATATATTTTCAGTTCACACACTTAGTGCTGTACAATTTTAAACCCACACTTAGTGCCAATCTTGTCACCGTGTCCATTTATACCCGCACACTTAGTGCCGAGACCAATACCTTATGCATGTTGCTGCCTTTATACATTCAACAATGGCATCATTCCATACACATACATTTTCATTTACACATCAACTCATTTAAACACAATTGCGTATATATTATGGTCATTTACATCAACACCAAATATATGCTTAATGACTTACCTAGTTTTGGGTAGAACGGCTCCAAATCGGCTACTCGTTTGCTTTCTCCTTTCCTTTGTCCGATTTAGTTCCCTTTGCTCTTGAGCTAAATCAAACAATTTACCTCTCCATCAAACACAAACATCGGCATTCATATACATCATTATGATTATTGCCGAATACTTAACACAACTAAGCTGAAAATTTACTCAATCTCATCTTAATTTATTGCTACTTATTCATCCAAATTTCCAATACAAGGTATTTAACACCTATGCCCATTTATATCTAAATTCCTTTATGGCTCCTTAAATTTTTCATCTGCTTTATTTTCAAATAAATTACATGTTAAGTTCCATTCAAATAGCCTTACTTGTTATTTTATTCAAAAAATCTCATTTTTCTTATCATCACGAGAATCCAATTCATTCTTTCAAACAAACAAAAACAAATAATTATAACAAAATTTAATTATCAAACTAATCAAAATTACATAACCAATTACTTTTCAATCCTAAAGTTCTAAACACAATTTCCAATCAAAACATAAATCCTATAAATTTGTTCTCCTTTCAATCAACCATTCCAAAATTTCATTCTGTTTATGCCCATCAACCCACCACAATTAATTTCCCATAAAGTCAACTCAACCCGAATGAAGTGCCTTAACCAATAGTGAATTTACCTTGGTATATTAGCCCAAATTGAATTTAGCCAACTTAATTAATCCATGTGTAAATTTTGGACATTTGGCTTCATTTAAACTCACCTAGTCTTTATACCTGCCTTCAATTTCCACCAATTATCTAAATTTTCACACTTAATGAATCTTCTAGTTTATTTGCTTTCAAACCACTCATGCTTTCCCCTTTCAATTCAATATCCTTTCTTAACTTACCAATCAACAAATTCCATTCCATTAACCATGGCATTAGTTTCATTGATAATTCGAAACCTTAATCCAAAAATATCAATTACTTAATTGCTTATTAACACCAATATTACATAATTTACTACCAATTCCATTCTAATCAATTTACCCAACCATATCCATTTAATTACCACTTATTTAATTTTAGATTCACACATTCATCTTGTCAAATTTTAAATAATTTCCCAAGCATTTAAACAGTCCTTAACACCCAATCCAGCATTTGTACCTTAAACATTTTAAATCCGCATTTACCAAATTCAGCCTTTTTGAATGTCTTCAACATTGCCCCAATTTTTTGTCTAATTAAAAACAAACTCATTTATTTATTCCGAATATATGTAAAATTCAAACATTTTCCCATCAAACAAAAATCTCCTTTCAAATATATTGAAACCTTAACAAAACCAAATTTTTTCAATTGAATTGAATTATTTACTCTTCCTTTCAAATCCAAACATTAATATAATGTATTTAAACTAGCCATCCATTTAATATCCAATCTGAAAAAAAATTTCATTTCCCTTCCCCCAACCAAATCGGCCGTTCAAATTTTTTCCTTTATTAACAAAAGGTTGGTTCCTTCTTTCTCCAATGAAGTTAAACCATTTTCTTCCTGCAACAAATTTGGCATCTTGCCCATTTGTTCATAATATTTTAATTATTCCACAATCTAACAACTTTAATTCCCAAATTTTGCGGTTAATTCCTTTAATACCCATCAATCCAATTTAATTTTCTTTGCCTTTAAAAATCAAAAAGCACCATTTTCAATACATTTTATTTTTCAGGTTTATTCCGTAAACCAAAACTATTCATAAACCAATTTAACAACACTTAAAAATTTGTTCGGTTTACTTAAAGCTAAGGTTTGGGATTTAAAGCTCAAAATTTCCTAAATTTCCGTTACAAATGAACCTTCAAATTTCTGAATTTTCATTCGTTTCCACCACAATCCATGCGTTTTATCTAAGAACTCAACCCAATCTTTTCCAATACTAATTGTAAACAATCGTATGAAACGCCTGTTAATCTTTGACTGAAAAATTTTTATCTTTGCCTCCCTAACGGAGAATTTGGCCAATCCTCTTCCTAATTCCCTCAATGAAATTTGGTAATAAAACCCTACTTCGTTTCTTTAATCCTAATTTTGGCACAGAAATTCCAATTCCATTCCCGTTCTTTAACACCATTATAGGGTTACCTAAGTGCCTTTTCGATAACATACAAATAACTAAACATGTTCCATTTCAAAATTTGTCCCCTAATTGGTGCAAATCCTTTCAATTGATTATCTGGTTTGAATCTTTGGTAAATAAATACTTCCAACCCATTAAATTTTTAAACCATGAAATTGGTATCCTTGGCACAATGTTTTCCTTGCAGATTAACAATTTAATCAAATGCAATTTATCGGCAAAATCCAAATAAATATGGAATTTAAATTACCAACCGGTCCTTTTATTGAGTCATGGTACCCTAAAAAGTTGTACTGCCTTTATTGGGTTCTGTCCGAGGCATTGTCCCACTTGTGTTGTGAATCAGTTTCGAATACCCCTTCAAATTCGGGTTCCTGGCGTCTTTTGTTTACCTGGCCACATTCACTCTGAACTCTTCAAAACGAATTCTTCAACTTCGAAACTAATCGCCCTTATCAACCATTCATAAATCCTTCTCCACATTCGGGCAATTGGGTCATTGATGACAAAATTTCTTAACTATGACTCATGGGTGGGAAGATGTTCATCCGTAAAAGCACTTATGGCCTGCCTTCCGGATACTCTGCTTTCATCTCAAACAGCATTTCCTAACAGATCTTTCATTTAATCTCTTTTCCAAAATTAACTCCTTGTTCTCCATATTTCCAACAACTTCCGCGTATTTCGGATCCTACTTTACCTGCGAATTAACTCACCTTTTTCAATCTTTCAACCACAACCACCAGAATCTCATAACAACTCAAAGGTACGACAGTTTTGATAAACTCTTTGGACTTATTAAGGTTCCGAAGTTACTCTTTTTGGGAATTGTTAAATCCCAAGTAATCGTTCACAAACAAATCTAAGATCCGCCCAAAACTTTAACGGTAAATTCCTTGGTGTTTTAAATATCGAATTTTGTCCATCCATCACGTCAAATATCACAAACTTCCTTTCCAAACACATAATTGCCTTTCCAACGTTCAAAATCCCAGCGTCTTTTCCAAAGATAATTCCTTAAAAAATTCCGCAATTAAATAAAATCCGGGAATTGAAGCCGATCCGGAATACCACTACCTTTAAGCGGGGAGCCATTTGGACCTCAATTAAGCATGCCTTCTGACTTCCCGGGCATCCATTATTTGGAATAACCGAAGGCTCTTATTGGGTCCTTTTCAATTTTTCCAAATTCAACCGTTCATAACAAGATTATCGTTAAAGAGAAACGTTCAAAGGAACAAATTGCAATTTGGATTCCAAATGTACCAAAAACAATGTAAGTACAACGGGTGAATTTACATGAGCACTCAAATTGAAACAATTAATTAATAATTGGAAAGTACGCGTATGAAATCAACTCATGACATGTGTTAAAGACCAATTTGAGGACCTTTCCATCCTTGGATTACCCTTTTTTGATTCGGAACCTAACCCTTCTCGTTAACGAATACCTTATTCCTCTACTGCTCCTTTCATTAAGGCTTAAGTCCATAATAAGGCCATTATCGGTCCTTCAATATGTAAGCCAAATTAAGGGCTTCCATTAACCTTGTGCAGCTCAACTAAGCATATTGTTGGTCGAATGGAATCTAGGAATTCCCATCAATCTCTATTATTCTCCGCTATTAGTGCTCTACACCTTTCGATTAATTCTTGCATAATTCTTCTTCTTTCTTGTTCTTCCCATTCCTACTCAGTTCCTCCTTTAAATACCACACCTTTACTCAACTCTCTTTGATATCCATACCCACTGCATAAGGATTATCCTTAAATTTACAACCCCTTAGCCAAACTCAAACCTTTTCCGGATGAATTGTATCTTTCATCAAATCATAGCCAGTTGTTCCAGAGTTGTAATGGCAGTTAAACAATTTCACAAATTCAAGAATACCAAGTCAAAGTCATTAACATTTGGTTACATTAAGCTATCTGAAAATTTTGCTTCTTAGCAATCATCGTTAATCGCACCTCCTCAAGACTAATCCTTTTCCATCAAAATAACCAGCTTTTAGTCTTAGTGTTATCTTAAGGTTTAACCGTTTGGTGGGTTTAATTGGTTATCTTTGCATCCACCTTTCATTGTTTGCTTTGATTCAATGGCCGAATAAATTTCCACCCACCCAGTCCCAAGTCTCCCGGATTTTCCCAAATTACCCAGATAAATTCTCAATCTCACTTTGGTATTCATTTCCTAAATAGCAATACATAAATACCAAACCTTAAGGATACCATAGGGTTCACTCATTTTCCCATAAATCCTTTCACAAGTTACCCTTACTTTTCTATTGATCAAATCCTTTACCGAATGCATTAATCGATCCCTGGATTTTAAAAATTTAATCTGGATTTGTATCCAAACTTCGTAATTTCCCTTCGCACATTTGTTCTTTTATTCAAATTGGCACTCAACTTCTAACTTTAGTACTAAGTTAATTTCAAATGTAAGGTTAAACCTTTTTAAAATTAAGGGAATTCCAATATAAAACCTCTAATCTTTGAAATATAAATAATCTCAAGGAAATTCTCCATACAATCAAATCTTCTTGTACTTTGGTTTTTTATTAGGCTCAAGTTATTCAATATCCTTAATTACTATTTTATGTTTTCCTTCATTACTCTGGTCCAATGTTGGCAACCTTTCCTTTTAATTTCTTGACTAAAATTAGCATCCAACAATGCCACTTCTTAAATTCAGAATCCAATGTGACATTGAACACCTTTTCTCACATCCCTAAAGGTTTCCAGGGATCCACCTTCAAAAATTGGTCCCTTTTTAAAAATTTTTTTTAAATACAATTCATCCAATTTCCAGGTGAAATAACAGGATTTCCCCCATATCTCATACAATTTTAAATGGTATCCAACAACATTTATTTACTATTCATAAAATTTAAAAGGCTTTTCATAACGATCTTTAACATCTTATGCCTTCAAATTAATCTTCAAAACATTCAATTCCATTCATAATTTAAGGTACTTTTACCATTTTACTCATACTGAATCTCCAATCAATAGGAAATATCCCACAATTGTCCTAAATTTCCTGACATAGGTATTACCCCATCCAGGTCCGGTTCCATCATACTTATCGGATTATGCCAATCCCTTATAATTAAAATTCACCTTCAACTTTATTCACTTCCAATGAAGTCTTCTTCAAACCAATTTGCAATCTCCTGTTTTGACGTTATGGGACCTGTTTCCTTTCCTTTCGATTATCAGCTTTAACTAACATTTTCATCAAAATTAACATCTTATTTTGGTTCTTCAAATTATGCTTAAACTTCCATTGTTTGGCCCAAATTAACCTTTTCTACCTTTGCCTTACCTTAATGTCTTCCATAATCAAATTTCTTTCATAACCCATTACTATGCGCATGCATCATCCTTAGATTATGCAACTTAACTTAGAATTCCTTACATTAATTACAAATTTTATTCGAAAGTTGCATTTTCCCAGACCAAATTTCATTCTTTCAATAAACATCGAACAATTTAATACTTTAATTTTTTAAGTCAATCAAATAAAATAGA
The DNA here is from genome assembly GCF_025698485.1 of Gossypium arboreum. Lineage (NCBI taxonomy): Eukaryota > Viridiplantae > Streptophyta > Magnoliopsida > Malvales > Malvaceae > Gossypium > Gossypium arboreum. The sequence continues at coordinate 54,736,236 of NC_069070.1, forward strand.
ACCTTAGCATTCTTTTCAACTAACATAACCTCTTAACTCATGGGCCAAGCCTCTTTCCCTCATTTTCCACAAAATTCACCAAACACTCCATTTATTTTAAGCTCATAATATACACTTAAGCTTAATTTCAATGAAAAATAACAACCATCCTCATACAATTTAAAGTTAAATCCCAAATCCTTTTCCGGGAACCAAATCCTTTCGGGATAAATAAAACCTTTTTTTATTTCCAGCCCAAACCTTTTTTTTATCCATTTCATTTAACAAAAATTTTCATTAAACCAGTTCCTTGTTTTTCAAATTTTTTCCTACTAAAATGGAATTAATGAACTGCATTTATTTTACTTCTCCTTTAAACCAAAAATTGGCCTTTAACAAAATTTCTTTTCATTTCTTAACTAGCGTTTATCTGTCTTTTACTTCATCAAATGATTTATTCTTTTCTCAACCCTTCAATATTTTAATGATCTTTCCATAATTTTCAAAATTCCGTAAAAGTTGATCCTCAGACCTTCAATTCTTAATTATGAATTCCTATCATTTGTCCTTAATTTCATACCTTATTCTAAAACATTAATTCTCTCAAAGTAATCTCATTGGATATTGACGGGATCTATTCTCAAAGTGATGCAATTTTCGAGCTTAAAATTTCATAGATGTCCAATTCCTTTGATCTCCAATTTTAATTTGGTACGAATTATTGGAACCTTTAAAATTTTTCCCTCCGTTTAAACTTAACTAAGGTTTTATTCAACTTTACTACTGATAATCCTTTCTTATCTAACCAAGAAACCTTCTTCACAAAACATAACGGAGCCTATACATCTTCGGATTAAAATTTTGTAAATTCATAAGTAATCCAGCATCGAATCTTCTTCAAGCGGTTTCAATTTGAATTCAAATCTTTAAGACTTTTCCGGGTGAGAAGAAAAATATTTTAACCCGATTAAACTTTTCATCCCTTGTAAATTCATCCAAATTTGAATTCATAACCGTAATTCACTCAAAATACCTTTCAACAATAATTCGATTGGTTAATTTAACACAACACTTTCTATTCTTAAATTTGATAATTTGTCGTTTAATTCAATATATAATACCGTCCAAATTGATGACATCTAGATATTTGAACTTTTGTGATAGTTGATAATGCCACATATTCTAATGAACAAAATGACATGTGATATGTTTTTTTTATTATTATTTTTCTTATGTATGTTTAATATTTATTTAGTTATATGCTTTATATATATATATATATGAATATGTTTTGTGTTAATATGAATATGTTCAGAACTGTGCTTTTGTTCAATAATGTCTCGTAACCCCATTCCGGCGACGGACATGGGTTAGGGGTGTTACATGTTCATCATGGGTCAAAACCCTAGACTTTAACCTTAACTCAAATTAATGGTAGAAATAGATAGATCTTGTTACGAGGATTTCAAAAACGTAAAAATCATTAAAAACGAGGCTAGAACGGACTTACAATTGAGCTTGGAAGCTTGGAAAACCCTAACCATGGTTTCTTCATGTAAAATTCGGCCAAGGAAGAAGATGGACAAGAAATTTTGGCTTTTATTTTGTTTATTAAGTTATTTAATTACTAAATGACTAAAATGCCCCTAACTTAAAAATATTCTATTCACCTATTTGATGTCCATTTTTGTCCAAAAAATTATTCAATGGTCTAATTACCATTTAAGGGCCTCCAATTTAAAATTTCATAACAATTGGACACCTCTAGCTTCTACAACTCAAGTTTTGCACTCTTTACGATTTAGTCCTTTTGACTAAATTGAGTGCCCAAACATCGAAATTTTCGAAGAAATTTTCACAAAATCATTCCATGAAATTGTAGACCATAAAAATATAATAAAAATAAATTTTCTTACATCGGATTTGTGGCCCCAAAACCACTGTTCCGACTAGACCCAAAATCGAACTGTTACAGCAGATGAAGGGTTAGTTCATGAATTTTATGTGAATTTGACCTCAAGTGAATTAACAGAAGTCTTTGTCCGAGGAATAAAGGTACCAAAAAATTCAAGCACTATTAATTAATTCTTTGATTTACCTAATTTTGAAGACGAGGAATACTCTTCCTTAATGGAAAATATTGAGGCTGAAAAGTTGTAAAAAATTCTTAAAGAATGTAACACCTCAAACCCAGCCTGGATGTTATGGCCGAACTAGCGATGTCAAGTTGAAGTGTTTTTTGTAAAGTGAGATATTGCTGAAAAAAACCCATTCTCTATTTAAACTCTTTGTGCAATCTTAAAGACGTTCGTTTAGGTTCAAAATATGACTTGTTTGCCAAGAAGTTTATTCATATTAAAACGTCCTTATTAGATTTTTTTAAAACGTTATTCATTTCCAAAATATCATTTTATAGCAGAAGCTTTTTAAAATAGTTGCGTACTTGCATTTACTTTGTAAAAACATTGTCTCTTTTGAAACTCGAATTTTCCTATCACTAGCAGTTCAAAACCGAAGCAAATAAAAATCCCCAATTTTAAGTTAAAATCCATAGAGGCCTTATTACATAAACAAATGCCCAAATTAAATTACTTATAATTTAAAAATTAAATAAGAAAGCAATTGTAGTTGTGTGTCATTTTCTTCCACAACTAAACATTTATGTGCAATCTCCTAACTACACCCACACAAAACTTAAAACTTCTAGGCCCAAAATTCGGGGCGTTACAACTCACCCCTCCTTAAAGAAATTTTGTCCCCGAAATTTCCAACTATCAGATCAGTCGCATATACAGACCACACCACTACGCTCCTACTGCGCATTCTAATTCCAAGCACTACCCATGAAACCTAAGTATTAGCACAATCCAAATTCACTTGATGCTTAACCAACTGGTCCATGCCAGTACTAGGTCAAATTCTCCAAAAGGGAGTTCCATCCAATCCGCCAAGAAGATAACTCCTTGGTCCTCCAAAGGTAAATCTGCCTCTAGTGGACTCAGTAACCTCTCTCAAGTTGCTTTCAACCATTAAACCTGAGGTCTCAGGTACAGTACATGTTATATATAGGAATACATAGATCCAACATCAATCAGTGCAACATAAAGTACGTTATGGATATACCCGTATCCAAATTTGGGGCATCTCTGTCCTCTGGGTTAGTGCCAGCTGCCTTGCTTCAGAATAACCAGCACCTCTGCCCTCCGCTCTACGACCATGGCCCATACCATTTCCACCCCTGGCCTGCGCAAGGCTTTTCGATGGCTGCTAAACACCTCTCGGCAGCTGAACAGTATCTACTCCAGTAGCTTGCATCTGATCGAGCCTCTGTGGACAATCTCTGATACGGTGCTCCAAAGATCTGCACCTAAAACGTGCCTCAATTCTTCTCTAGCACTCGCCTTGATGGCACCTGTGACAACCCGATTTAGATCCTAATCGAAACAGTGGATTTGAGACCACAAATCTGAGTTAGAAAAATATTTAAAAATTACTTTCAGTGTTTAATATGTGTGAATTAATATCTGTGAAATTTTTGTGATTTAATTTTGTCGTTTGAGTGTCCGATTAAATAAAAGGACTTAATCATGTAAAACAAAAATTTGATGGTTAATTGTAAAAGGGCCAAATTGTTATTGTTCTTTTAATATGGAGGTTTTATGTTGCAAATAGACCATAATATTGGTCTTGGACGGTTGTAGACAACCATTATAAAGAATCCGTATTATTTATTAAAGGTTAAATAAGTAATTAAATAATATGATAATATAAGTTATAATATAACATAATTAAAAAGCCATGGTTCATACTTTTCTCTTTGACTGAATATGAAAATAGAAATAAAAAGAAAAAGAAGATAGGTTTCGGTTGTATTCAAGCTTGATTAAGGTATGAGTTTACCTCGGTTTTTGATAATTTTTACGTTTTTGAGATCGTTGCTTCGAATACTATCTGACCCATGCTAGAATTTCTAATTTTTATGCATATTTTGAGTTATGCCATTGATGAATATTTGTGTTTTGTGATGTTTGATGATAAATTATGAAAGATATGTTTTGGATTAATATGTTTTGTATTGGAATTTTTGATGAATTTGAGTAATTAGGACTAAATTGTAAAAATAATAAATTCAAGGACTAAAATGAAAAATAAATGAAATGTGAGGACTTGTTTGGGTATGAGGAGTATTCGGCCTAAGTATAGTATGAGCAAATTATGCTTGTTTTGTGTTTTATGCAATTAGGACTAATTTGTAAAAATATGAAATATTAGGGGTAAAATGGTAATTTTCCCATTTATGTGTTGTTGGATTAAATTTAATGAAATTGTGTTTGAATGAGATTAATTTGAAATTTTATAGATCCAGAACAAAAGAAATCAGACTTGGATCAGGGAAAAGCAAAAATAGTCAAATAGTCGATTTACATCGTTCGTCGATATCCGAGGTAAATCTTTAATCAATTAAACATCATTACTTTTAAATAAATATGAGTTTTATATTCTAAAATGAATTATTTGAATATATATTCATGTAAGCAGAATGTAAATAAGCTTGGGAGCTATGTTATCGAATTTGTTACGACTGAGTTATAACATTTGAAAGTCAGTATGAACTATATGGAATATTTGGAATTTTTGATATAAGAATTGTTTATGAGACAGGTTTATAATAGTGACATTTGGGCTTTGAGCCTAGCAAGCCCTGTGCTGGTGAATTAAATAGGGCTTTATGCCTAGCAGGCTTATTGCCGGTGTATAAAATCAGACTTTGAGTCTAGTAGGCCTTGTGCCGGTGTATGATACAGGCTTAGGCCTAGTAGTAGGCTTTATGCCGGTGAATTATTATATATTTATGCCTAAAAGACTTTATGCTGATGTGGTAATTGAATACGTTAAACGAGCTAAAATGATCAGGTACGTGATAGTTGGTTATTTATTCGTAAATAAGGTGAGTTGATTTTTAATATGTGATGAAAAAGGTTACATGAGGTTGAGGCAGCATATGTGGTAATATGAAAAACATATTTGGTCTTATAGTTGTATATGGATGTAATGTTAAACTTTGAGTGATGAATATATGTCTTTAAATATATATGTATATTCGAATATATAAGATAATATGGCTTCAAAATTTGAAAATATATTGATGTTATATGCATGTATATTCACTATAGAGAATTTGTCTTATGACAAGATATGCTATACATATATATATGGAATAAAAGTTTGGAAATAAATGTGATTACAAATGCATAAGTTAATTTATTTATTGAAATGATTAGTAATTGAGATGTTATTATGCATTAATTGTTTAATTTGCTTAAGGCTTACTGAGCTAAGTTAGCTTACTTTGGGTGGATTTGTTTACTCTATTTTATAGATTTTGAAGCAAGTTACAAGCTCGGGGATCGTCAGAAAAGTTCACCACACTATCCATAGCTTTGGTATTTAAATCATCAAACTTAAATTATGCCATGTATAGTCTGAATTGTGTTTTGATGTGATGAACTTTGGTTTTGTACAAAATCCATGTGAAAATGGCTTATTTAAATGTTCGAATTCGGTTTTGGCTTGATCATGGCATAAGTCCACTTTAGTTATTATGATATGTGACATGAATAAATGATGTTTGTTATGTTTACTTTGTATGTATAAGTTGGTTGGTAATGTAACACCCCTTACCCGTACCCAAGGCCGGGATAAGGTACGAGGTGTTACCGGACAAACGTACAAACATTAAACTAAAATACAGGCCATAAAATTTCATTTATATTTCAAAATGTTCATTCACTTACACATAGTCCCTTATTTGAGTCTACGGAGCCCAAAACATACTTTAGAAAAGGTTCGGGACTAAACCAAGAACTTACAAAAATCTTGGAAATTTGATGCTTTAAGGTTCCACACGCCCGTGTCCAAAAGTCGTGTTCCATACACGGCTGAGACACATGGTCGTGTCTCTGCCTGTGTGGAATATACCTAGGCTATTTTCCAAGCTTTGGTCAACATTAATCTCTTACACACTTATACATTTATACCAAGATTATCATCTTACCAAATATCTTCAGCTTAATCATCAAGCATTCATATTTAAAACTAGATCATATCTTTATAAAATACCACAATTCAAATGTGCAGAATAACATGTTTGCCTGAAACATTTCAATTCAACTCTATACCCAACAAGCATTTCAATTCATATATATATATATATATATATATACATGTCATGATACATATCATTCTCTTTCTGTTTTCTTATAAACACATATCATTTATTTCATTATATCAATATTTCATATACCATAGTTTCCATGTATTCCACATATATTTATTTTCCTCCTCCTCCTCTCCATTCCACATCCTTAATGTATATAGCATTCTTGTAAGTACGATTTCACAATTTACTAATAAATGCTCACAACAAATTGTCCACACGAGTCATAGTCACTTACTTATTTATAATTCGAGCTACAGAGCTCTAAATTAAGATCCGTAAATTTCCCCTAAACCTAGACTCACATATCTTTCCACCATAAAATTTTAATAATTTTTGGTTTAGCAAATTAGTACATTTTATTCATTAAATTTTCCCCTATTTCACTTTCTGATAGTTTTGACCTCTCTTCACTAAAAATTAATTATCTCACAGTACAGAACTTGACTAATGTTCTTGTTGATTTATCTTGAAAATAGACTCATTAGGTATTTTAAAAATATAGTTTTTAGCCTCTAATTATTTTTTTTCCAAATTTTTGTGATTTTCCAAAGTCAGAACAGGGGATCACGTAATCATTCTGAACCAGTCTCAAAAAAACATAAATATCTCAAAATATAGAACCCCTTTTCTTGCTCTGTTTCTTTTATATGAAAATAGACTCATTGGGTTTTAATTTGATATCTCATTTAGTCTCTGATTCAGTTTCTACTATTTTTGGTGATTTTTAAAAATCACATCACTACTACTGTCCAAAACAGTTTTATTGCTAATTCACTCTTTCACACTTTCTTTGTATTAACCTTATTTTAACATACATATCACAAATCATTTTCAGCACATTTCATACATCACAAGTATGGGCCCATGATTACAAGGTCACCATAAAATCATCCTCAACGTATAATTTACTTGTTTATAACCTTACCACATCCCGGTCACTTAATGTACACATCATTCACATAACCAAGTTCCTTCACTTATTCATCACAAAACTCACAAAGCAACACATAGAGAGTCTCCCATTGAACACTTCGAATCAATCCTCGATACTTGGTGGTTTTAGCATATAGCTCCACCCATCATATAGTTCGGCTCTCTTGTACACATGGTGAACACTTAGTACCACCCATGTGACCTAGCCAGTTTATCTCGTAGCTCTCTTGTCTACATGGTGTCCTTCACCTGGAACCACGCATGTGACCTAGCTACATATATCCCGTAGCTCTCTTGTCTACATGGTGTACACATAGTATCACCCATGTGACCTAGCTACATCATAATGTCTTGTAGCTCTCTTGTACACATGATGTGCACTCAGCACCATACATGTGACCTAGCTACATACCATCAGTATCATCCAATCGTTCTGAAGGTTCAACCAGGATTTCTCTCTCTTTTCTAACAATTTCACCAATCAAGTAATTATCAACAAACATATTTCCAACATTATTATAAAATATCATAATACAAGTAAAATTGATGTATTACTTACATATAAACTTACATCTCATTTAATATCAAGGTAATAACATTAAATTACACATTGCCTTATTAAAATCATATGAACTTACAATTTCTCATAATATCCATAATCATAGAAATCACATTTATGTATGATAATTCAATGCACTTCATGTACCATAGACATATTTTTAAATCAATTCATAAACGGGCACCATAAACATTTAATTTAACATAATTCAATTAATTCACTAAATTTAACTTTCAAATATAAATTACAAGATTATTGTCAGTATTATTATCACACCAACTTACATACTTTCAACACCTCGGCAATCATAGTAAATATATCAATTTTACATTGAAACATGCATATATTAATGCTTATTATACATATGAACTTACCTCGATACTAAAACGGCCATTTTACCAACTTTCCCAATTTTCGATTTTTCTCTCATTCTAGGTTCAAATATCGTTTTTCGAGATCTAAAACATCATATTTTACTTATTTAATTAAGGTACTATTCAAAACAGTCCTTAACTCAAACTTTGGAAAAATTATAATTTTGCCCCTAAACTTTTGCATATTTACACTTTTTCCCCTAGGCTCGGGAATTAAACTTCATCTCTTATTCTTATGTTTTATGAAATTCTGATCACTTTTCCCTCCTATGGAAACATCAAATTCTCACTCTAACATATACTTATGACTATTAGGTATTTTTACTGATTAAGCCCTTTTACTCGTTTTCACTCAAAACCGAGTAGCACAAGTTGTCTAACATAATTTAAAACCTCATATTATATCATAAAACATCAAAATAAACACATTTCACCTATGGGTATTTTTCCAAATATGAACCCTAGCTTAAATTATTGCTAGAATAAGCTTAATCAAATTAATGGATTCCAAAACGTAAAGAACTTGAAAAACGGGGTTAGAACGGACTTACTATTGATCTTGAAAAGCTTGAAAACCCTAGCCATGGCTTCCCCCATGCTAATTTCAGCCTCCATGAAAAATATGAGTCAATTTTGGCTTTATTTTCCCTTTTTATTTCTTTTAATTACCAAATGACCAAAATGCCCTTCCTTACTAAACTTTCAAAAATTCCATCCATGTCCAATTTTTGTCCATAACTTAGAAATTGGTAAAATTTCTATTTAAGACCTCCTAATTAATATTTCAAAGCAATTTCATACTAGAAACTTCTAGAATGCAAGTTTTGCAACTTATTCAATTTAGTCCCTAACTTCAAATTAAGCACTTTATGCATATAATTTCTTCACGAAATTTTCACAAAATCATGCAATCATATCATAGACCTCAAAATAATCATAAAATAATTATTTCTATATCGAATTTTGTGGTCCCGAAACCTCTGTTCCAACTAGACCCAATTTTGGGCTATTACAGGTAATTTTGGTTATATGCATATAATTGATTTTGTGCATGAGAGATTTATGCTTTAAATATGTCTATAGGTGGTTAATGTCTTGTAATGATAGATATAATCTCATTTAATTGATTAATATTTTTGGTTATATGTTAGAATGAGATAAAGAATATGGCTGTTCTATGGTTCAGCATTTATACACATATTCATGAGATTTATGGTTGGGTATAATATTTATGGTTGTGCATATGTGTGATTTTGGTTTGAGCATATGTCAAGAACGTAACCCAAATATATGATGTATGTATAGTTTCTATGTGTTTTGGCTTTATGATATATGATAGTTGTTAATTATGCTTAAGTAGATCATGTGTTAGTTAGGTAAGAATCAGGACATATGCATGGTGAGTATTCGGTGTTCACTTATAGACCAAATTAATGATATGAATGACATTTGATTTGGTTATCGTGGTAATTTAATTAAATTGGTATTAGATCCATATAAGAGAATTGAATTGATGAAAAAGAACATGTGTACCTAACATTCAGTAACATTCATATATCACTTGTCATGTATCTTCATTTTCTTGCATTTCATGTAACATTCTTTCATGTCATATTTCCACATCATAAACACCATTCCATCAACTTTTCCAATATATTAAATCATAAAATATATGCAATAATAGTAAGAAATATAATTCAAACATAACATTGCATTATTATTATCATACGAACTTACCTCGATCTAGAAACAGCAATTTACCATTTTAGTCCATAACCTTGTATTTTCCCGATTTAAGCCCGAATCTCAATTTCCTTCATCTATAATATCACATTTAGCCTAATAATTAGTCACGCTATTAATACGGGTCCAAAAATCATATTTTTAAAAATTTTAATTTTGACCCCTAAAATTTTGCATATTTGCACTTTTGCCCCAAGGTTCGGAAGTTAAACTTCATCCTATTTTCTTATGTTTTATGACATTCTGATCATTTTTCCCTTCTATGGCAACATCATATTCTCACTCTAACATGAACTTATGACTATTAGGTATTTTTACTGATTAAGCCCTTTTGCTCGTTTTCACTTAAAACTGAGTAGCACAAGTTGTCTAACATAATTTAAAACCTCATATTCTATCATAAAACACCAAAATACACAAATTTCACCTATGGGTATTTTTCCAAATATGAACCCTAGGTTGAATTATTGCTAGCATAAGGCTAAATCAAGTTACCGGGACTCTAAAAACGTAAAAATCATTAAAAACGAGGCTAGAACGGACTTACAATCAAGATTGGAAGCTTGGAAACCCTAGCCATGGAGTCTCCCTTGGTATACACGTCCATGGTGAAGAAGATGAGCAAAATTGGCTTTTAATTTTGTATTTTAATTCATTTTACCCCTAAATGACCAAAATGCCCTTACTACTAAACTTTCCAAAAATTCCATTCGTGTCCAATGTTTGTCCATAAACTTTGAAATTGGTCAAATTGCTATTTAATACCTCCTAATTAATATTTCAAAGCATTTTCATACTAGAAACTTCTAGAATGCAAGTTTTGCAACTTATTCAATTTAGTCCCTAACTTCAAATTAAGTACTTTATGCATAGAATTTCTTCACGAAATTTTCACACAATCATGCAAACATATCATAGACCTCAAAATAATCATAAAATAATTATTTCTATCTTAGATTTGTGGTCACAAAACCACTATTCCGACACGCCTAATTCGGGATATTACAATTCTCCCCTTTAGGGATTTTCGTCCCTAAAATCTTACCGTAAAAGTGGTCTTCACTTAGATTCCTCAATTTCATATTCAGTGTTGAAGAACTTTCACTCAGGCAGTGCCTCCAATATATCTCTTTAATTTCTAATATATTCTGAAATTCATTATCAGAAGTCGATCCTCACTGCACTCTTTTAGTTTGCTACTCACTATCACATTTCCCTCTTTCCGCTACGGAAATAATTCTAATATAACCTCGAAAATAATCCTTTCTTCTAGTTACAAAACAATTCATCATGCCATCCTTTATTATTCATTCATTACGTTAATCAAAACCGTCTCAATTGCATTTGCTCAAGTACCAAAATATCTCAATTGAAGACATTAACTATAATTAACTTACTTGAGAGAAGTAATCCACCATACCGATTGAAACTCGCACTTTTATCACTTATACCTTTACTATTGTCAAACCTTACACGAAAATTAGAAAAATCCCAATACTGAAATCACCACATCACCCAAATCAAATCAAGTATAGCCATACTTGACATGATTATCACGAATGAAGAATGCACTCCGAACATGAGTCATAGTTGACAAATTACGGAATAAAGATAACAAGAAAACCGAATAAAGAAATCCAAGATAGAAAAACCCAGAATAAAGAAATCCAGAATAAAGAAATCCAAAAATAAGAAACCCAAGATACGATACTATGCCGAAAAATTGAAAACCAAACTCATAGGAAAATATAGAAGATCCCAATAATTCCTCAGAGAAAAGAAATCCAGTAGAAAACATCATTTAGTCTCACTGGAATCAAATGCAACAAGAACAATGTATCTTCCCATATATATATACATATCAAATGGAGCATCAAGTAGAAGAAACAGAATCATAGTATCATACATATTCTCTCATCAAATTTTTTTTTATCAGGCAGAATATAATAGAATGCCCGAAAGAATAGAGCAATATAAATTATAAACCAGTCAGGCTACCAATGCTTTCATTTAACATCAGGATTAGAAAACATCCCCATATAACAAGAATTTCTTCAAAAGATCAATAGCCATAGAAATATTTCTGGGAACGGATAAACACGTAGAACATCTTAAAAGAAACTGCTAAAATCTGTCCAACCGTAACTATCACACTCAGATATTACACATTTCAAATATCATTTCCCCAACTATTTCTGCCATCACAAATTTCATATTACTTTTCACTAAAGAAGACTAGTTCTAAATAAGTTTTTTATTTGCACTTTTCTCGACTTTGTACCTTAGTAATTCAATTTATCAAAATAAATTTCTTCTCTAACTGGAACAGTGCATAACTCCAATAATCCTTATGCCAATCTGATACTTTTCCAGCTTTGACTTTACTTATCAATTCATTCTTCAATCTCTAATCTTATTTATAATTATTCTAGCACTGAACTCTTTGGTTTCTCAACCGGAAACTTTTTCAAGATAAATCTCATGAAATTCCATTATAAAACACCACTTTGGTAAGGGAAAGGGTCGTAGGGCCTCGATTCAACTCTCATATACATATACATGTAACATAGTTTTCTTCATAGCAATCATATCTCAATCATGTTATTCATTTCGAGTAACTAACATTCATATTGATTTAATGCTCCCTTTCCAGTTATCTCATTTAGTCAAGTATAATTATGCATGCATCCTATGTTTTCTGGATAGCTTGACTTATCCATTCATCTACTCGAACAAATCATACTCATGACATCATATAAGGGTTAAACAAACATAGATATTTATATCACAATCACAACTTTCGTTTCGTGCATCATCGTATACATATAATTACAATCACATAATTCAGTCCAAACAATTTAACATAGATAAATTCATTTTATTATAATCATTTATCTCATAAAAAATATCATTGACATTCATCAACATTCAACGTTCAATCAAGGCAATGACATTTTCATTCATATCATGATATTAGGAACTTTTACTCATACTTCTACGAATTTCTATTTATCTCGTTCATCTTATCAAGTAAGCCAAGTGCACTACATCATATGAGCATCAAGCAAGTATGGATATTTATCACAACATGACCTTTCATCTCACGTGTTATCACTTATATATATATATATATATCATAAAATTTTATTCATACTTTTCTAAATTGAGACTCATCATAAACGTAATTTTATTCAAATACCTTCACATCACATTGAACATGGTCAGTGCAGCTCGGTTGGAGAGTACCTCTGTCTAAGCAAGACGATGCTCATATGCGTCGGGAGACATCACACTATCACAGATCAATGGCATGTATAGCTGGACTTTTACACATGCTAGGTTATTTCGAGAATCGACTAAGCCATAGCTCTGATACCACTAAATGTAACACCCCTTAACTGTATCCAAGGCCGGAACAGAGTACGAGGCATTACCAGACTTAACAATACACATAGACAAAAATCGGGCCATAAAATTTTATTTAATTCAAAACTTTTCGAACACATGCATAACAAATAAAGCTAACTATATCATCACATCAAAACATAGGACATAGCACGATTAATTAAACTTATAAACCATAATGGATAAGAACCACATCTCATGATTTTATACTATAACTCAATGCAGACTGATACGTATGGTCAAAATCATAATAAAAATACATATCACAAACCAACTTCCTATACATGCCACTCACTTGATATTTCTAATATTTGAATTAATTTTCCCAAAAATGATAGTTTGATAGTTTGATTTTGCCTCCGACGATCTCCAACCCCGAGCCGACCTGCCAATACTAAAGAAATGGAGAGGATGGGTAAGCTTTACGCTTAGTAAGTTCATATGAAAATAATAAGCAAATTCTACCATGCTTTTCAAGATAAAACACTATAATTTTACAATTACACATATTCAGGACAGGCTGTTTTCTGGAGTCCCAGTGTAAAAAAAAATCATATATCAAGTTACAAAACTCAAAATCCAATTCCGTAAATTTTATATGAAACTAGACTCATATGTCTACTTACTAATGTTTTTCTAGAATTTTTGGTTGGGCCATTTAGTACAGTTTATTAGTTAAAGTCTCCCCTGTTTCAGGGTATGACTATTCTGATTCCTGTGCACTACGAACTGAATTTCTCCTTGTATAGAATTCCAACAATCGTACTGTTTGCTTCCCTTAAAATTAGATTCAATAAGGAATCCATGAATGTAAGGTATGACTCTCAATAATTTTTTTACAATTTATGGTGAATTTCTAAAGTCAGAACAGGGGATCTCAAATTCATTCAGGCCCTATTTCACAAGAATTCACATATAACACAATATAGAATTCTTTTGCTTCCCCTGTTTCTTTCATGTGAAAATAGACTCATTAAGCTTTATTTCCATAAATTTTTTTAAATTTAATTCAACTTACACAATTTTTTATGAATTTTAAAAGTCATGCACTACTGCTGTCTAAAACTGTTTTACTACTAAAGTTTACTTTTACACAATTTCACTTAATCCATTCCATTTTACCGAGGTTCGCTCAAATATTGAGCATATTGCTCATAAATTCAAATAAACATATACTTGCACTTGTTCATCACATAATCACTTTCACATGTATTTTCATTTAATCGATTTCCGTTGAACTCATCTAATAATAATGAGATACACAATTGCTCGCACATTTTCCCATTTCCACACTTGTAGCGAAGCTATCCTGCACGCATAGTAGCCTCGCACTTAGTACTACACATGCGACCAATGATGGTACACGTAGTAGCCTGCACTTAGTACTACACACTTGACTCACCATCTAATACACGTAGTAGCCTGCACTTAGTACTACACATGCGACCTCACAATAGATCATTCGTATCGTTTTTATTCCGAAGGTTCAATCGAGAAATTCCTCACTTTTCAACATTTTACTAAATTGTCCGTAATCAATTTAAATTCATAATTTACATCAAATAACCATTTGATAGGCAGCCACATTTCATATGATATCAAAATATAATAACATAAAAAGAATCGATAGATTATTTATGTACGAATTTACTCGAAGTGTCGATCTCACTATCCACAGTACCAATTGTCCATTCATAGTATAATAAGACACAACTCAAATATTAAATCAGCTTTTAAGAATTTACATAACATATATCACATATATCATATATCACTTGTCATGTATCTTCATTTTCTTGCATTTCATGTAACATTCTTTCATGTCATATTTCCACATCATAAACACCATTCCATCAACTTTTCCAATATATTAAATCATAAAATATATGCAACAATAGTAAGAATATAATTCAAATATAACATTGCATTATTATTATCATACGAACTTACCTTGATCCAGAAATAGCAATTTACCATTTTAGTCCATAACCTTGTATTTTCCCGATTTAAGCCCGAATCTCGATTTCCTTCATCTATAATATCACATTTAGCCTAATAATTAGTCACACTATTCATACGGGGTCCAAAAATCATATTTTTAAAAATTTTCATTTTGACCCCTAAAATTTTGCATATTTGCACTTTTGCCCCAAGGTTCGGAAATTAAACTTCGTTCTATTCTCTTATGTTTTATGACATGCTGATCATTTTTCCCTTCTATAGAAACATCATATTCTCACTCTAACATGTACTTATGACTATTAGGTATTTTTACCGATTAAGCCTTTTGCTCATTTTCACTTAAAACCGAGTAGCACAAGTTGCCTAACATAATTTAAAACCTCATATTATATCATAAAACACCAAAATAAACAAATTTCACCTATGGGTATTTTTCCAAATATGAACCCTAGGTTGAATTATTGCTAGCATAAGCTAAATTAAGTTACCGGGACTCCAAAAACGTAAAAATCATTAAAAACGAGGCTAGAACGGACTTTCAATCGAGCTTGGAAGCTTGGAAACCCTAGCCATGGAGTCTCCCTTGGTATACACGTCCATGGTGAAGAAGATGAGCAAAATTGGCTTTTAATTTTGTATTTTAATTCATTTTACCCCTAAATGACCAAAATGCCCTTACTACTAAACTTTCCAAAAATTCCATTCATGTCCAATATTTGTCCATAAACTTTGAAATTGGTCAAATTGCTATTTAAGACCTCCTAATTAATATTTCAAAGCAATTTCATACTAGAAACTTCTAGGATGCAAGTTTTGCAACTTATTCAATTTAGTCCCTAACTTCAAATTAAGCACTTTATGCATAGAATTTCTTCACGAAATTTTCACACAATCATGCAATCATATCATAGACCTCAAAATAATCATAAAAAATTATTTCTATCTCGGATTTGTGGTCACAAAACCACTATTTCGATTAGGCCCTAATTCGGGATATTACAACAGTAATTCAGAGTTTGAGTTTGTTTCCTTTTGCGGTAGCCTAGCTACAGTCTCAGTCTACTTATCAGAGTTTCTATAGTTCCAGTGTTACCCTAACTAAAGTACCATGATAAGGTTTTGTACAAGCATATAACAGATATTTCAGAAACAATCAGAAAGGCTCAGAAAACTTACAGACTTGGGCCGGAGATTCTGTGTGCCACCTTCTAAAAAAACCTAATTTTAGAAAATCGATTTTAATATATAAAATCATTTATTTGTAAAGAGAAAATATTGGAAACATTCTTGAAAACAATTTATAATCAAGTTCCAAAAAAAATGATTTTCAAAAACATTTATTTAGTGTTTCTTTACAAACTCCCATTTTTAGACCCGTTCCACAGCCGAGTTGTTGCAACTTGGCTCTGATACCACTAAATGTAAGGCCCCAAACCCGGCCCAGACGTTATGGCCAGATCTGACGTGTCACATGGACTTACGACTTAGTATGCATTCGCTGGTTTAAGTGATTGGGGTGGTCTTTGTAAAAACAGCGATTGAATGAAAAGCTGGTTTATCAATCTTTAGGCTATCCATTTGTTGTACTTGTTGAGTCTTGAAAACGTTCATTAATTTTGAAAACCCGCGTAGCCTAACACTAGTAGTTTTGTCATAGTATAAATATAATCAGAAAATAAAACCATAGCGGAAAAAAGAAATTTAAATAGCGGCCTTATTACAACTTAAAACCCAAAATTAAATCGAATATAAAATAATAAAATAAACTAACTTAGAAAACCAACTTTGCAGATGATGTGGCCACTCCAATCCTCACAGCTCCAAGCCCACTATGGTTGGGGATTTCCTGCAGAGATGAAAATAAAGGGTGAGTTCGGTAAACTCAATGTGTAACATAACCCAACCATAGCCCAAAACAGATCAAACCTCAAAGTCAGACTTATATCGGGCCTTGGCCCAAGATGTAAATCGAATGAAACCAATAGGCCCATAGCAGATCTGAACAAATATATCATGAATGCGTAAATCCCAACCCGAGCCATCCATAACACCCCTGCATCAGCCTTACACCATGTGGGAGACTACTCGACCCACCCAACCGCTACACACCATAGAAATTGCAATGAGGTCGCCGGATATTTTGATGAAGTCACCAAATATGATATTGTGGCTAGCCATCGAGCAGAGATATATATATGTGGCGAAGCCACCAGATTGTAAAGTGAGGTGTAACACCTTACCCGTTCTGTCATCGGAATAGGATACAAGGTATTACCGAACATAACATATACCAAGATAGAAATATGTTATCCCATTTGATAATGCATCGTATAACATATATCTTGAACAATATTAGCCAACTTTTATGGCTTGTACAAAGTAACTGGTCGAAATCAGTAACTAATATTTTAAACCTAGACAAATATGACACATAACAAAATAATTTTTTTTTTTGCCTACTATACATGCCATAATTCAAAACATTTAGTTCAAATACCCCAAAGTATGATAGTGCGGGTAGATCTTCACGATCCTTGACTCTGAGCAAGTGGAGAACACTATAAGACAAAAGAGAGAAACAAGTAAGCTTATAGCTTAGTAAGTAGTATGTAAATACTAATTTAAGAATCTAACATGTTTACACAACAATTCAAGTATGTCTACTTTAACTTCACTACTTATTCCACTTCGATTAAGCTGTCTCTGCTGTGTCATATTCACTAAATAAATCATAACTCGAGTTACAAAACTCGAAATTCATATCCGTAAAATTTCCCTGAATCTAGACTCATAAAGCTTCTTGCTAAATTTTTTTATAATTTTGGTTCAGCAGATTAGTACAGTTTATTAGTTAAAGTTTCCCTGTTACACAGCTCGACTGGCCTGACCTCTGTCCACTACGAATTGAATTTCTCTCAGTACATAACTCAAACAACCCTGAAGTCTGTTGTATTTAAAACTAGTCTCAATAAGGAATTTAGGCATGTAAACTATATTTCTTAGTTTGCTTTGTACAATTTTAATGATTTTTCAAAGTGGAAACAGGGGATCACGTATTCATCCTGAGCAAGTCAGTTACAATTGTAAATATCTCAAAATATAGAATTCCTTTGCTTGCCCTGCTTCTTTTATATGAAAGTAGACTCATTAAGCTTTAATTTGACATCTCATTCAACCTCTAATTATATTCCTCCTATTTTTGGTGATTTTTCAAAATCACGTCACTGCTGCCATCTAAAAACAGCTTTAATACTAATTTCACTCTTTCACACGTTCTTTATGCTAACCTCATTTTATCGTATATATGTATATGCCACAATTCATTTTCACCACATTTCATTCACTATAAGTGTAGGTCCAAACCACAATGTCACCACAAAACCATCCCGTTGAACAATTCGGATCAATCCTCGATATTTAACGGTTTCAAAGACACACCCCACCATCATACTTCATTTAGTTTGGCTCTCTTGTACACATGGGGAACACTTAGTACCACTCATGCGACCTAGCCGATTTGTCTCGTAGCTCTCTTGTCTACATGGTGTCCTTCACTTGGAATCACGCATGCAACCTAGCTACATTTATCTTTCACGTAGCTCTCTTGTCTACATGGTGTCCTTCACTTGGAATCACGCATGCGACCTAGCTACATTTATCTTTCACGTAGCTCTCTTGTCTACATGGGATACATCTCGTATCACGCATGTGACCTAGCTACTACAGGGTGTCTCGTAGCTTTCTTGTACACATGATGTGCACTCAAGATCATACATGTGACCTAGCTACGCCCTCTATTTCATTCGATCTCTCAGAATGTTCAACCGGATCTCTCTCTGTATTTATTTCCATTCTTCCCATAGTCAATTTATATTTTAACATCAGCTAGTATATTTATATAATAGGCTGAAATATAAGAATGTACATGAAATTATTGTAATATTTACATACAACTTACCTTGGTGCAAAATATGGAAATTTTGCAATTTAGTCCAAAACTTTTCTTTCCCAGTTCGAGGTCGGGTTCAGCGCCTTTCTTGATCTATAATAACACATTTAGCTCATTTAATACTCATACTATTTATTTCAATCCAAAAATCACATTGTAGAAAAATTACATTTTGCCCCTAACTTTTACAAAATTACAATTTTGCCCCTAGGCTCGGAATTTAATTTCAGCCCTTATTCTTATGTTTTATGATATGCTGAACATTTTCTCTTCTACAACAACATCAAATTCCACTCTATCATATAGTTATGAGCATTAGGTATTTTACCGATTATGCTGCTTTTACTCGTTTTCACTTAAAACCGAGTAGCACAAATTATTTAACACAATTTAAAACCTCATATTCTATCATAAAACATCAAAATACACAAATTTCACCTATGGGTATTTTTCCAAATATGAACCCTAGGTTAAATTATTACTAGCATAAGCTTAATCGAGCTTCCGGATTCCAAAACGTAAAGAACATTAAAAGCGGGCTTAGAATCACTTACTATGGAGCTTGAAAGTTGAAGAATCCTAGCTATGGAGAGAGTGAAGTTTCGCAGCAACTAAATGGGGAAGATGACTATTTTGTGTTATTTTTCCCATTTTATTTCATTTAATATCAAAATGACTAAAATACCCTTACTACTAAACTTTCCAAAAATTCCTTCCATGTCCTAAATTTGTCCATGAACTTAAAATTGGTAGAATTGCTATTTAAGACCTCCTAATAAATATCTCAAAACAATTTCATACTAAAATTTCTAGTATGCAAATTTTGCAACTTATTCGATTTAGTCCCTACTTTCAATTTAAACACTTTAGGCATAGAATTTCATCACGAAATTTTCACACAATCATGCAATCATATCATAAACCCCAAAATATTTATAAAATAATTATTTCTATCTCGGTTTTGTGGTCACGAAACCACTATTCCGATTAGGCCCTAATTCGGGTTGTCACAATTCTCCCCTTTAGAGATTTTCGTCCCCGAAAATCTTACCCAAAGAGGTTTGGGTACTTGTTTCCTCATAGCTTCCTCAGTTCCCACGTAGCCTCTTCTATCCCATGTCCGTGCCACAATACTTTCACTAAGGCTATACTTTTGTTTCTTAACTGCTTAACTTCTCGAGCCAAAATCTTTATTGGTTCCTCCTCATAGGTCATATCCGATCGAATCTCAATTTCGTTAGGGAAATCACATGTGAAGGATCGAACGATAACGTCGCAACATTGATACATGAAACACGTTATGAATCTTTTCTAACTTTCTGCGGTAAGGCCATCCGATATGCCATCGGTCCAATTCTCTCAAGAATCTCGACGGCCCAATAAAACGCGGACTCAACTTGCCTTTTCGACTAAATCTCGAATCTTTTTCCATGGTGACACCTTCAAGAACACTTTATCACCCACTTGAAATTCAATCTCTTTTCTTTTTAAATCGCATATGACTTTTGTCGATCTGAAGCGACTTTCAAGCAATCCCGAATTACTTTTATTTTCTCTTGGTTTCTTTAACTAGATCAACTCCGTGAACTGCTTTCTCACTAAGCTCGGTCCAATATAAAGGAGTCCGACACTTACGACCATATAAGGCTTCAGACGGTGCCATTTGTATACTTGATTGATAAGCGTTATTGTAGGCAAACTCAATCAAAGATAGATATTTCTCCCAACTACCTCCAAATTCTAAAACACAACATCTAAGCATATCTTCGAGTACCGGATTACTCTTTCCGCTTGACCATCTGTTTGTGGATGAAATGCGGTACTAAAGTTCAATTTTGTACCCAAAGCTTCTTGTAACTTTTTCCAAAATCTCGAGGTAAATCTTGGATCTCTATCGATATTATAGACATAGGTACTCGTGCAACTTCACAATTTCAGCAATATATAATTCGCTAATTTATCAAGTGAGTAATCGAGTGCATCTTGGTATAAAGTGGGCTGACTTTGTTAATCTATCAACCACTACCCAAACAAAGATCCTTCTTTTTAGGAGTTAAAGGCAAACCGGTTACAAAATCCATGGTAATCTTGTCCCATTTCCACTCGGGCACCATTACCGGTTGAAGTAATCTCGAAGGTACTTGATGTTCACTTTTACTTGTTGATGATCAAACACTTAGTTACAAATTCGAAATGTCCCTTTTCATACCGCCACCAATACTGACTTCTTTAAATCATTATACATTTTTGTGCTACCAGGTGAACTGATAAATGACCATTGTGCGCCTCATGTAATATTTTCGAATCAATTTATCATTTTTAAGACACATATTACGTCTCGAAACATCAAGCAGTCATCCGGTCCAACTCGAAAATCGAGTCATAACACGATTCGCATTGAGTTCTCTTGATCCGCAACTCGCTATCATTCTTTTGAGCATCACAAATCAACTGGAGAAATAACGGTTTAGCTCTCATCTCGCTAAAATTGACCCGTCATCGACAATGCTAACCCCGTGTTCATGGCTCTCAAAGTGAAAAGAAATTTTCGCTCAAGGCGTCAAGAACTACATTTGCTTTTCCGGATGATAATCAATCACTAGATCATAATCCTTTAATAATTCAAGCCATCTTCGCCGTCGCAAATTTAGGTCCTTTTGATTCATCAAGTACTTCAAACTTTTGTGATCGGTAAAAATTCGCATTTTCACCGTATAAATAATGTCGCCAAATCTTCAAGGCAAAAACAACAATGCGGCCCAAATCATGTGTAGGATAGTTCTTCTCATGCGGTTTTAAGCGCCTCAAGCATAAGCTACTACTTTGCCCTCTTGCATCAACACACATCCAAGGCACATCAATGATGCATCACTATAAATTACGAACTCCTTTCGACTCGGTTTGTACTAAAATTGGTGCTTCATCAATCGTGCTTTCAACTTTTCAAAACTCGTTGACATTTATCAGTCCATTCAAACTTAACATTCTTTTGCAACAATTTAGTCATAGGAGAGGCAATTATCGAAAATCCTTCAACAAAACGCCTATAATACCCGGCCAAGCCTAAAAAGCTTCTAACCTCGAGATACATTCTTGGCGGTTTCAATCAACGATCGCGAAATCTTGCTTGGATCTACCCGAATACCATCACCGAGACTATATGCCCCAAAAATCCGACTTCACGAAGCCGTAACTCACTTTTACTAAACTTGGCAAGCAGTTTCTTTTCTCTCAAGATCGCAATATAGTTCTCAAGTGTTCGGCATGTTCAAACTCATCTCGAGAATAAATTAAAATGTCATCTATAAACACTACTACAAACTTATCCAAATATGGCGGAAAATCCGATTCATTAAGTCCATAAATATGGTGGAGCATTTGTTAAGCCAAAAGGCATCACCGTAAACTCATAATGTCCATACCTTGTCCTAAAGGCGGTTTCGGACACATCGACTCCTTAACTCTCGGTGATAGTAACCGGACCTCAAATCAATCTTTGAAAACACTGTGGCCCCTTTAACCGATCGAATAAATCATCAATCCTCGGCAATGGGTACTTGTTCTTTATAGTCACCTTATTAAGTCGACGGTAATCAATGCAAAGTCTCATTGAACCATCCTTCTTCTTCTGAATAATACAGAGCACCCAGGGAGAGAAACTCGGTCTCACAAATCCTTTGTCCGTTAACTCCTGCAATCGAGCCTTCAATTCTTTTAATTCAATGAGCCATTCTATATGGAGCAATCGAGATCGGTGCGATGCAGGCAACAAATCAATGGCAAAATCTATCTCTCGTTTGGAGGCAACCTGCAATTCCTCCGAAATACATCCGAAACTCACAGACTATAGGTATCGATTCAAATTTCAGTTGAGACATCTCAACATTCATTACATAAGCCGATAAGCTTCACACCCTTTTCTCATGTATTTGCGTGCGGACATGTGCGAAATCACCATAGGCAATTTATTTGATTCGTCTGTTTCAACCCACGAATTTCTCCATTTTCACATTTTAACTCTAGTGTCTTTTGTTTACAATCTACCTTAGCATCATACAATGTTAACCGGTCCATTCCCAAGATAACGTCAAACTCACCAAATGGTAACAACATCAAATTGGCGGAAAAAAAGTGACCTTGAATCATTAATGGGCAATTCTTGCAAACCTTGTCAACTAGCACATATTGGCCTAAGGGTTCGACACTTTAATCGTAAACTCAAGAATTCAACAGCAACTTTTTATTGGATACTAAATTCATGCAAATATAGGAATGGGTGGACCCGGATCAATCAATGCAATAACAATAGTATCATAAAGAGAAAATGTACCAAGAATGACATCGGAGATGATGCATCTTCTCGAGCACGTATAGCATAAGCTCTAGCAGTGCTCTAGCTTCGATCTTGCCGTTAAATCTTTCATCACAGTTCTACTACTAGTCCCACCTCCAGTATTTCTCGGTGGTCTACCTCTACTAGCGGTGGTATTTCATCTAACACTGAAATCTTTCTTCTTTAACCTTCTCCGGACAGTCTCTAATAAAATGCTCATGAGAATCAACTTTGAAACAAGCTCGCTTCGGTCCCCCAACACTCACCATAATGTTGCTCGCCACATTGTCGGCACTCGGGCTTTCTAGGTCGCACATTACCCACACTTGCCACCAAGTAGCTTGAGCTTTAGACCCGAATATGCTCTACCACGATCTCTGTGTAAATCCCCAATTGAAACTGTCATTCGAGGGTTTGTCTCTTTGGACCTTTTGGTTGAGATTGAAATGGCTTACTTATCTGTCTTTTTCGACATCTCGAGCCTCAATAGCGACTTTTCTTCTTTCTTTGTTCAATTCTTGACTTTAAGAGCTCGATCAACCAATACTACAAATTCTTTCAACTCCAAAATCCTACAAACACTTTAATGTCCTCATTCAGCCCATCTTCAAATCTTCTACACATAATGGCCTCGGTGGACACACATTCACAGGCATACTTGTCGAGTCTTACAAATTCGCGTTCATACTCTGCGATGACATTTTCCTTGCTTCAATTCAAGGAACTCCTTCCGTTTTGATCAATAAATCACGACTTATGTATTTCTTTCTAAATTCTTCTGGAAGAAATCCCAAGTAACTTTTTCTTTTGGCACCACTGCAACCAAAGTCTTCCACCAGTGGTAGGTCAATCTCTCAAAAGTGATCAAAGACACTTTAAGCATTCCTCGGTGTACATGAGAGCTCATCAAATACACGGGTAGAATTTTCAAGCCGAATTCCGCTTTCTCGGGATCATCATCAACCTTTGCTCTAAACTCTTGGCCCCTTGTTTTGAATCTTGTCAACCGGAGGCTTGTTCATTCTTACCAAATTTATACCTTGAGCACTCTGAGAATCGTCGAGGTATAGGAGGGGTGGAGGAGGTTGAGCATTTGGATTTGCTCGAATAAATTCAGTATACCAATTGTTCATCATTTGGAGAAAGGCGCCCGAGCCTCATCTCCTTGTCCCAATGTCTCGTGTCTACTTTCCACAGTAGCGGTCCCTTCAAAGGGAGCGGCGCATTACTAGCAAAGATCATCACCGCAGTTCCTTCAGGATCCATTACTATATTAAAACAAAACACAGTTTAGAATAATCAGGAGTCACCACACTATCACAATATTTTTATGGCATGTATAGCTAGACTTTTACACACACTTTATTAGTCCGAGAACCGACTAAACCATAGCTCGATACCACTAAATGTAACACCCTTACCGATTACTGTCATTAGGAATAGGATACAAGGTATTACCGAACATAACATATACCAAGATAGAAATATGTTATCCCATTTGATAATGCATCGTATAACATATATCTTGAACAATATTAGCCAACTTTTATGGCTTGTACAAAGTAATCGGTCGAAATCTTGTAACTAATATTTTAAACCTAGACAAATATGACACATAACAAAATAATTTTTTTTTGCCTACTATACATGCCATAATTCAAAACATTTAGTTCAAATACCCCAAAGTATGATAGTGCGGGTAGATCTTCACGATCCTTGACTCTGAGCAAGTGGAGAACACTATAAGACAAAAAGAGAAAGCGAAGTAAGCTTATAGCTTAGTAAGTAGTATGTAAATACTAATTTAAGAATCTAACATGTTTACACAACAATTCAAGTATGTCTACTTTAACTTCACTACTTATTCCACTTCGATTAAGCTGTCTCTGCTGTGTCATATTCACTAAATAAATCATAACTCGAGTTACAAAACTCGAAATTCATATCCGTAAAATTTCCTGAATCTAGACTCATAAAGCTTCTTGCTAAATTTTTTTATAATTTTGGTTCAGCAGATTAGTACAGTTTATTAGTTAAAGTTTCCCTGTTACACAGCTCGACTGGCCTGACCTCTGTCCACTACGAATTGAATTTCTCTCAGTACATAACTCAAACAACCCTGAAGTCTGTTGTATTTAAAACTAGTCTCAATAAGGAATTTAGGCATGTAAACTATATTTCTTAGTTTGCTTTGTACAATTTTTAATGATTTTTCAAAGTGGAAACAGGGGATCACGTATTCATCCTGAGCAAGTCAGTTACAATTGTAAATATCTCAAAATATAGAATTCCTTTGCTTGCCCTGCTTCTTTTATATGAAAGTAGACTCATTAAGCTTTAATTTGACATCTCATTCAACCTCTAATTATATTCCTCCTATTTTGGTGATTTTTCAAAATCACGTCACTGCTGCCATCTAAAAACAGCTTTAATACTAATTTCACTCTTTCACACGTTCTTTATGCTAACCTCATTTTATCGTATATATGTATATGCCACAATTCATTTTCACCACATTTCATTCACTATAAGTGTAGGTCCAAACCACAATGTCACCACAAAACCATCCCGTTGAACAATTCGGATCAATCCTCGATATTTAACGGTTCAAAGACTGACCCCACCATCATACTTCATTTAGTTTCGGCTCTCTTGTACACATGGGGAACACTTAGTACCACTCATGCGACCTAGCCGATTTGTCTCGTAGCTCTCTTGTCTACATGGTGTCCTTCACTTGGAATCACGCATGCAACCTAGCTACATTTATCTTTCACGTAGCTCTCTTGTCTACATGGTGTCCTTCACTTGGAATCACGCATGCGACCTAGCTACATTTATCTTTCACGTAGCTCTCTTGTCTACATGGGATACATCTCGTATCACGCATGTGACCTAGCTACTACAGGGTGTCTCGTAGCTTTCTTGTACACATGATGTGCACTCAAGCATCATACATGTGACCTAGCTACGCCCTCTATTTCATTCGATCTCTCAGAATGTTCAACCGGATCTCTCTCTCTGTATTTATTTCCATTCTTCCCATAGTCAATTTATATTTTAACATCAGCTAGTATATTTATATAATAGGCTGAAATATAAGAATGTACATGAAATTATTGTAATATTTACATACAACTTACCTTGGTGCAAAATATGGAAATTTTGCAATTTAGTCCAAAACTTTTCTTTCCCTGCTCGAGGTCGGTTCAGCGCCTTTCTTGATCTATAATAACACATTTAGCTCATTTAATACTCATACTATTTATTTCAATCCAAAAATCACATTGTAGAAAAATTACATTTTGCCCCTAACTTTTACAAAATTACAATTTTGCCCCTAGGCTCGGAATTTAATTTCAGCCCTTATTCTTATGTTTTATGATATGCTGAACATTTTCTCTTCTACAACAACATCAAATTCCACTCTATCATATAGTTATGAACATTAGGTATTTTTACCGATTATGCTGCTTTTACTCGCTTTCACTTAAAACCGAGTAGCACAAATTATTTAACACAATTTAAAACCTCATATTCTATCATAAAACATCAAAATACACAAATTTCACCTATGGGTATTTTTCCAAATATGAACCCTAGGTTAAATTATTACTAGCATAAGCTTAATCGAGCTTCCGGATTCCAAAACGTAAAGAACATTAAAAGCGGGCTTAGAATCACTTACTATGGAGCTTGAAAGTTGAAGAATCCTAGCTATGGAGAGAGTGAAGTTTCGCAGCAACTAAATGGGAAGATGACTATTTTGTGTTATTTTTCCCATTTTATTTCATTTAATATCAAAATGACTAAAATACCCTTACTACTAAACTTTCCAAAAATTCCTTCCATGTCCTAAATTTGTCCATGAACTTAAAATTGGTAGAATTGCTATTTAAGACCTCCTAATAAATATCTCAAAACAATTTCATACTAAAAATTTCTAGTATGCAAATTTTGCAACTTATTCGATTTAGTCCCTACTTTCAATTTAAACACTTTAGGCATAGAATTTCATCACGAAATTTTCACACAATCATGCAATCATATCATAAACCCCAAAATATTTATAAAACAATTATTTCTATCTCGGATTTGTGGTCACGAAACCACTATTCCGATTAGGCCCTAATTCGGGTTGTCACAGAGGCTGCCAAATATTGTGACGAAGTCACCAGAATAGATATATGTGGCGAGGCCACCACATTGCAGCGAGGCTGCCAAAACGCTTCCTTCATCAATATAAACCCATGTCCCATGCAACAGAAATAATATGTCATGGCATACGTATACAGAAACAGAACATCATGCTTTTCAGAAAAAATAACCCTAAGGGTAAAATCGTAATTTTGCATGCATAAGGGTATTTCAGTAATTATTACCTATTGCTAAGGTTTCATGCTCATTCTAACATTTACCAAGTAATCAGAAGTACTTACCTCGTCTTTTTACCAAAGTGGGCCCGTTGGCCCATTGGCCCATTTTCGGCCCATTAAGCCCAAAAATACCGTTGTGCACGAAAATGCACACTCTGCACTCTAATCATCCAAATGTACCATATTCATTAACAACTGTCTCACGAGCGCTTGCACGCTCACGAGTTCACAAAATACCAACATTTCGGTATTTCGGCTTTTACCGATTCAATCTAAGGGAGGGTGTCGTTTACACACCTGGTTGATGACGATTGATGACGATATCTCCCATGCGATAATCCTACAATCGATCGCTAACACATTAGACTTACGAATTAATGATAACTAACATAAATCCATGTCAACTAACCCAATCATCACACAAGTTAGTCATTTACGCACGAGGGGCAAAATAGTGATTTTACCCTCCAGGGGTAAATTGGTAGTCCTACCCTACAGGGGTATTTTAGTAATTCTACAACTTATCCACTTGGGCCTACGAACCCATTGGGACCACATGACCCATTTCAGTCCATCGCGGCCCGAAATAGCCGTCCTACTGCTAGAGTAATGAGAAATACACACCTGTTAGGAGACTGTAGTTAATCTGCACTCCAAACACTCTTAGCTGATGCCCAACCCAAACGAGCATGTCACAAAGCGAAAGGGATCAGACAAGAAGGGTATGCCTACTCTCCTTATGGTTTGCTCTATTTAAAGCCAGCTCTCCATCTACTCTTATATTAGCTTCCCGATGTGGGATCCCTCCATCACCAGAGTTTAAAACCAACACCAACTTTTGCCATCCCAACATAGCAAAATAATCAACCTTTGCGTGCCAAGGGATTCGAACCAAAGTCTTCTTACATGCCAACTCACGCCACCACCACTAGGCCATCAACTCATTTATGTCATAAATCCAACACATTAAACTTTAAAGTGCAACTACTTGCTTCTAGATTTATTGAAAAGAAAAACCAAAATATATTGCAAGAGCCATGACTTGAACCTTGGACCACTTGCTTCCTCTATGGCGTCACTTCCTTGTCCCCTAAGTGGTGCCACCTTGCCACTACACCATACTCCTTTTTGTGTCATCTTTTACCCTTTTACTCTTAAAAGCCCAAACGCCAATTGCATCACCTGTTCATAAAATTAAAATTCTGAAGACTACCATGGATTTAACTTAAGTTTGGGCCTTCCAAAGGCCCACTAACCTACTAAAATATAAATTTTAACCAACCAGAACACACACAAATTTAAAAAAAAAACACAGAAACACAGAAAACCCAAAAATTGGGGTGTTACAGTTTCAGTTACAGGTGAAGCCGGTGCCTCCCTAGCTTCGTCGTTAGGCACGTGGCCCGATGCCAAAGACCCGGGCCGAGCACCTCCATGGCATCTGCCGCGGCCTCTTGTACCCCTTCCATGAATACCTCTAGTGCTCATTATCGAGTTGCGTTTTATCTATTTTAACAGTTTATGCATCAATTTATAGTTCCAGTGTTTATTAACAGATATTTTATGAAAAACAGTATCAGTTGTTCAGAGTTTTATTTTCGCAAATTGTAGTTTCACTACAGTTTCAGTTAACCCTAAACAGAATATTTCAGTATAGTAGTCTCAGTATTTCAATTTAAACAGATAGAAGTTTTAGAGAACTTACAGAATCGGTGCCGGAGACTCGGTGTACAACACATTTAGTAAAACATTTCCAAGTTTCTCAAATCATTCTAAACAGTCCTTTTTTGAAATCTCGATTTTAAAAGGAACCCAAATCCACAGCCGAGTTTTGTAACCTGGCTCTGATACCACTAAATGTAACATCCCAAACCCGGCTTGGACATTATGGCCGAATCTAGCGATGTCACATTGAAGTGTTTTTCATAAAGCAAGATATTGTTGAAAAAAACCCATTCTCTATTTGAATTATTTGTGCAATCTTAAAGACGTTCGTTTAGGTTCAAAATGTGAGTTGTTTTCCAAGAAGTTTATTCATATTAAAACGTCCTTATTAGATTTTTTTTAAAATGTTATTCATTTCCAAAATATCATTTTATAGCGGAAGCTTTTTAAAATCGTTGCGTACTTGCATTTACTTTGTAAAAACATTGTCTCTTTTGAAAACTCGAGTTCTCCTATCACTAGTAGTTAAAAACTGAAGCCAATAAAAATCCCCAATTTTAAGTTAAAATCCATAGAGGCCTTATTACATAAACAAATACCCAAATTAAATCACTTATAATTTAAAAATTAAATAAGAAAGCAATTGCAGTTGTGTGTCACTTTCTTGCACGACTAACATTTGTGTGCAGTCTCCTAATTGCAACCACTCAAAACTTAAAACTTCTAGGCCCAAAATTTAGGGTGCTACAATAAACTTACAGTTTCGGGTTCTAAGTGGACTGTGTCAAAGCATGGAACTCACACTTGTCATAGAGAATATTTGACACCACTAGCGGAGGTATGGTTTTATTTCATTCGGCTCAGCCTTATGCCTACTTCACATGGGACCACAATTTCATTAGAGTGAATGGTCTTGTTATTCTTGATTTTAACGACAAAGACCATTGATGTGGGAAAAATCATTCTAAGGGAATTTTGAAATTGTGTTACTAAACGTTCTAGCCCAATATACTTTCCCTTTACGATAACAATTTTGTGCTTGAAAGCTAATATTCTTGCAAACATAAAGAAGATAGGTTATAGCCAAGGCATAATCACAGATTGGGACCTCTACCAAGTAGCCAGAGTTTTTGTTCTGCAGTAAAGAGTTGAAATAAGTGAGGATCCCGAAGAAGAAGAAGAAGATCCTATAGAGGTTGAACCGATGCAATCAGTTGAAGTCCTTAATAAGGCAGAACCAATTGAACCAATGACTGAACTTGACATGGTGAAACCAACATTTAGAACTCATTCACCTCAACTAGATCTTTGTGATGAGCTATCAAAGTTGATGGACCTAATGCAGCATATGCAGTGGCAGCAACAAGCTTACTTTAGATATTTAAAAATAAGGGATGACTCAATGAGAAGTGCTTTTATGAAAATATTTCATGACCCGTTTATTTTTGTGCCTGAGTTTCTAGATTTTATATTTGAACCATGGAGTCCAATATCAAAGAGGGAACGAAGCAATTCATGCAAAAACAAGGATGATGAGGCTAAAGATGAGTCAAATTCTGAGGGATCTGCAAATAAATAAAAAGGGGGATCTTTATATTATTTTCTTTCTTAGGATATTTAAAGTTTTTAGGATTAGGTTCTATTAGGATTTTTATTTCTTGCATGATAGAATAAGAGGTGGAAATCATCAATAAAATTGAACAAATTACAAAATAAGAAGTGTGGCAATAGATATGTACATGTCTAGGATTGGATTTACCATGGAAAAGCTTGGTATTTAAGTAGTAAAAATTGACTCACCTCCTTTTCCTAGGGTCCTACCTTGTGTAAGTATCTATTCACTTCTATATTTTCATTCTCTCTATTGTTTTTAACAATGGGGATGTTGTTCATCTTAAGCAGGGGGACCAAAAATTGAAATTGTTTTTCAAGGTACATTATTCTTATATTTATGATTAAGTTATATTTTGTTAAAAAAATTGAATTTTTGTTAATTATGCTAACTTTTAACTATAAATAAAGCTCTATTATCTCAATAATTGCTATGTTAACTGAATTATGAAATAATGTTACTCTTAATAAAGGTTGCAAATCATACCATAAAGTTTTTAATTCTTTAGGAGAGCTAGACATACATGAAAGTTTAAGTCTCTAGAATTGACATAGTAATTTCTTGAGTTGAAATCCTAGGAGGCATAGAATTTTGAAAATGACTTAGGAAAACTTTTGTTTGGACCGTTTGAGCCTTTCAAGCCAACCTTCACAAATATTTATCCCTTGAAACCCAACTTTGAGACTATATGACCTAATTTTATTTGAACCTTTGTAATATTTAGCCATCACTTCTCTCATAATTATCTTTAAATTGTCCCAAACACTAGACTCAGTCTATCCAGAATATTCTTTCAAAATAAGTTTGGGGGAGTTGAAAAAAAGTATCAAATGCTTAAAAATTTGTAGTACATACAGTAAAATGCTCGTATTGAAAAAAAAGAGAAGAAGAAGAAGAAGAAAAAGAAGAAAGAGCATATGTACTTGAAAGAAATATATGTACAAAAGAGAATGTTAAAGAAAAATGAGTTGGTGTATTGAAGGTACTTAATTCGAAGGTCCAATGCAAGTTGAGTTTAGGGTTTTTAGCTTAAATTTAGCTATCTTTTACCTAGCCCTAGCCTAGCCACATTACAACCTATTTAAAAGACCTTTCGATTTAGATTTTTGTGCTACCAACATTAGTGGGGAGAATGTAACACCTTAAATTATTTAATTTTGTTTCTGTTAATTTTGTC
This sequence comes from Gossypium arboreum, assembly GCF_025698485.1. Taxonomy (NCBI): domain Eukaryota; kingdom Viridiplantae; phylum Streptophyta; class Magnoliopsida; order Malvales; family Malvaceae; genus Gossypium; species Gossypium arboreum. The sequence goes on from NC_069070.1 coordinate 54,768,523, forward strand.
ATAAAGGAGTATCTATTTCAGTGGCTAAGTGTAACACCTTGAATTTTGGCCTAGAAGTTTTGGGCCTTAAGCATGGAAGCGGTTGAAGGCAGCTTATAATATTTTGTTGTGCATGTAAATTTCATTAATGAAGGCTTGTTTTAGTCGTTAAGTGTGCTGAGAAGTGTTGGAGAAGTCCTGGGTTCAAACCTGGACTCTAGCAAAAATTTTGGTTTAAGGTGAATCAAACCCTAGGTGTAGTAGGTAGGACTTAAGAATATTGTTGGAGAAATTGTGCCACAAAAAGCCTTGTGGTCTAGTGGCAAAGTAGCGCCACATAAGAGGCAGGAAGGTGGCGTCATAGAGTTGGCAAGGAGGTCCAGGGTTCGAAACTCATGGCAATCAAAGAGCATTTATTTTGCTAACAGGGGGCGGTAAGAGTTGGTGTTGAATTTAAACTCTGATGATGGAGGGATCCCACATCGGGAAGCTAACATAAGAGTGGATGCGAAGTTGGCTTTAAATAGAAAGAACCATGAGGAGAGTAAAGGTACCTTTCTTGGCTGATCCCTTTCGCTTTATGGCGTGCTCGTTTGGGTTGGGCGTCGGCTAAGAGTGCTCGGAGCGGATTAACTCAGATCTCCTATCGTATGTTTTCTCACTACTCTAGTCAGTAGGATGGCTACTTGAGCCGCGATGGTAGAAAAGGGCCATGTGGGCCCAATGGGCCACGAGCCCAATTGGATAAGTTGTTTGATTGTGTAGTAAATATTGGACTAGGCTAGGTGAATCTCATATCGTGGCTAGATTTGGGCTAAAAGGGCCACACGAGTGTGGGCCCATTTAATGAGAAGGGCTTTAGGCCCATTCATATTGTTATCCTGTTTAGAATACTTTAGTTTACTAAATTACTGAAATACCTCCAGTTGTAAAATTACCAAAGTACCCCCAGTTTATAAAATTACCCAAATATCCTCGATTTGTAAAATTACCGAAATACCCTCAGTTTGCAAAATTACTGAAATACCCTCGACATGTAAAATTATCAAAGTACCCTCGAATTACAGAAATTACTGTTTTACCCTCGATACAGAATTACTATTTTACCCTCGATTTATAAAATTACCGTTTTACCCTCGATTTACAAAATTACCGTTTTACCCTCAATTTACAAAATTATTATTTTACCCTCGATTTAGAGAATTACCGTTTTACCCTCGATTTACAAAATTACCATTTTACCCCTAGGGTGTTAAATGATTGTTTTGCCCTTGTGGGCAAGTGACTGACTTGCACTGTGTGGTTGACGAATTTGATTGTGAATATATGTTGGTGATATGAATGACTTGACTGCGACTGTTTGATTTAAGTATGGGCATGATATTTTGATTCTGTATGTTGTATGCCATGACATGTATATCTGTTGCATGAGACACGAGTTTATATTGATGGAGGAAGCGTTCTGGCAGCCTCGCTGCAATTTGGTGGCCTCGCCACATATATCTATTCTGGTGACTTCGTCACAATATCTGGCAGCCTCGCTGCAATTTCTGTGGTGTGTAGCGGTTGGGCGGGTCGAGTAGTCTCCCCACATAGTGTAAGGTTGGTACGGGGGTGTATACGGTTGGATTGGGTTGGGATTGCATTCACATTCTGATTTTGATTTCATTACGACATCGATTCGATTCTAATTACGTCACCTAATTTCGATTCGATTCGATTCGATTTCACACCGATTCGATTCGATTCTCATTTTGATTCTAGTTCGATAATGTTTCTTATTCAGAATGGGCTAAGGCCCATCCGGTCTTGTCTCATATAGTGGGCTAAGGCCCAATTGATCTTGAAATCGTAAGTAAGGTGGGGCAGGACTTTTAATTCTTTTATATGACTGATCGTTCTTTTTATATAGTAGGGATTTCACACTGAGTTTTCGTAAACTCACCCCGTTTATTAACCTTTCAGGTAATTTCCAGCCTTAGATGGATCGGAGCTGCAAGGGGCTCGGAGGAAGCCACACACATTGTTTATGTTACAGTTTTGATTATTACTTTTAAATGTTTTTATGTGGGTTGTAGTAAAGTCATTGTAATTTTCTGGATTTCAAATTTGGAATTTTATTTATTGTTCTTATAATTGCTAGTACTAGAACACGGTTTTCCAAAGCAACTACTGTTGTTCAAAATATCACGTATCCGTAATTGTTTTTAAATTAAGCTTTCGCAACTACCAAAATTTTTACAAAGTTGTTAAGAATGTTATTCAGCTGAGGTTTTCTAACAAGGTTTAAAAAGGGTATAAGTTTGTAATTATTAAGAAGGGTTTTTAATGGAAACATGGTTTTCAAAAAACACTTCAATGTGACACGCTAGATTCGAGCCAAACTTTCAGGCCGGGTTTGGGGTGTTACACTAAGTGTTCTGATTGTGTGTTTCAGGTCTTGGGTTTAAGTCCTATTTATGAAATTTTTTGTTATTTTAGTCCTAGCCTTATCCCTCTTAGGTGGGCTTATTTTATATTTTCGGTAAACTCATATCATAATGAGCCTACTGGTTCGAGTGGTAAGGTGTTAGCTTGCCCTGAGGTCTTATGTTCAAATCCCTGGGTGAGTGTGGATGATAATTTTTGCGTCGGTTGTTGATAAAGGTTCGGTGGAAGTGAAATTCTAAGGTAGTTGGATGTGGATTGAGGTGTTGGATTTGGTGGGATTAGGTTCGTTAGTGGGTTAGTGAGGAGTTGGAGGGAAACTAGGGATATTTTATTCAATTTATTTTTTATTTTTTATTTTCTTTTCACAAAATTTTTCCCTCTTTGACGTTCTTTTCTTGTTTTCCACTATCAAACTTTCGTTCTCTTTTTCTGATTTCTATCAAAATTTTCCCTTCAAATCACGAGAATTTAACTTTTTGATTCCTTCGTGCTGCTTCATAAGTAAAGGGTTCATTGTGATTTTGAGGGAGTTTTGATTAATGCATTAGTTTCTGTTGGTGTATAAGATTAATCTGGTATACCATTTTGCTAGGTGTTTTCAAGAAAATCGAGACCCTTTGGTTGTGTAGTAAAACTTAGAGGCTGCCATAGTCGAGGGTAAGCTTTTGAAACATCTTAGTGCAGTTTTTATGTTGAAAGTATGCGTTTGGTTACGTTGTATTCAAGTGGTGACTCGATTGGAATTGAGAAATTAAGTTTGATTGTGGGCGTTTTATTATTGATTTTAGATACTGTTCACTTCAGGGGTATGATTACTTCAGAAACAAACCAGGTGTGTAACAAAGGTGAGAAAACGAGGTTTGACGAAGTCCAAAAAAGTGGCCTGTCGACGCCACACGGGCGTGTGCCCGGTTGTGTGTTGTGATGGGCGAGTGTGTGTCCGTGTAGGTCACACGAGCTAGGTTGATTTAGGCATGTGGACCACACAGGCATGCCACATGGGTGTGTGGGCCGTGAGCCAGGTCGTGTAGGCCACATGGGCAAGGCCAATTTGGGTGTGTGGGCCCACAAAGGCTAGTTACATGGGCATGTAGGCCTAAAATTCTGAAATTTTCCCTAGGGTCGCACACGTCGTTCCAATTGACTATGGGCCTTCCATAAAGTCAGTAAATGCTAAGCAAACCCTAATGCATGATATTTGCTATTCTGATAGTTGTTTTGAGTACTAAGGAAGCTGATATGTATGATTTGGCTGTGTTATGTAAGTATGTATAATATCTGTATATGAGCATGTAGTACATGTTAATTTTATTATATCTTGTTATCTATTTATTTGTTGTCTGTTTCTGTATGTAGGGTGGGATTTGTTCATTGAAGGAAGTATTCTGTAAGGCGATATCCCGCCGTTATTCTGGCAGCACAACTGCAAATTATTCTGATAAGTGTCGTACGGACACTATGTGGTGTGTAGGGCTGGATGGGTGTTTTATACCCCACCTGGTGTGTTGGGATGGATGGAGATGGTGTGTAGAGGATGGGGCTAGGACTTTTCATATTTGTATGACACTGTTGATCTGATTCTGTTAAGGACACATGTCCCTATCTGTATTTGTTATGAATACGAAAAATCTGAGTATATGTGCATATATGTTCCGTTGAGTTACACACTGAGTTTACGAAAACTTACATCTGTTTGTCTATTTTGTTGAGGTAATCCTCAAATATAAGCGGGTTAGTGCGATGAAGTCTCAACTGATGAAATGTAACTGTGACAACCCGAATTAGGGCCTAATCGGAATAGTGGTTTCGTGACCACAAATTCAAGATAGAAATAATTGTTTTATAATTATTTTGGGGTTTATGATATGATTTCATGATTTCGTGAAAATTTCATGATGAAATTCTGTGCATTGCGCGCTTAAGTTGAGATTAGGGACTAAATCGAATAAATTGTAAAACTCGTGTTTTAGAAGTTTTTAGTATGAAATTGCTTTGGGATATTAACTAGGAGGTCTTAAATAGCAATTTGTCCCATTCTTAAGTTATGGACAAAAGTTGGACATGGAGGGAATTTTTTTGAAAGTTTAGTAGTAAGGCATTTTGGTCATTTGTATATTAAATGAAATAAAATGGGAAAAATAACACAAAATTGGTTATCATCTTCATTAGTTGCTGCCGAAAATTGCTCTCCTCCATAGCTAGGGTTTCTTCAACTTTCAACCTTCATAGTAAGTGGTTTTAAGCCCCGTTTTTAATGTTCTTCACATTTTTGAAATTCTCGTAGCTCGGTTTACTTATTTCTACCATCATTTCGAGTTAGGGTTTATGTTTAAAAATTTACCCATGAATGATAGGCATGTATTTTGTTGTTTGATGGTAGAATATGAATGTTTGAAGTTAGGAGAATGATCTTTTCTAAGCGATTTTTAAAGAAAACGAACAAAACGGCATAATCGATAAAAATACCTATTATTCATAACTATGTGTTAGAGTGAGAATTTGATGTTGCCATAGAAGAGAAAAATGATCAATAGGTCATTAAACATAAGAATAAGGGCTGAAATTAAATTTTCGAGCCTTGGGGAAAAATCGTAATTTTGTAAAAGTTAGGAGGCAGAAATGTAATTTTTGTATAATGTGATTTTTGGATTAAAATAAATAGTTCGCGTGTTAAATGAGCTAAATATGTTGTTATAGATCAAAAAAGGCGTGGAATCGACCTTGAACGGGGGAAGGAGAAAGTTTTGGACTAAATTGCAAAATTCCCATATTTTGCACCGAGGTAAGTTTGTATGTAAATAATACATTAATTTCATTTACATTCTTATATTTCAGCCTATTATATATATATACTAGCTGATGTTGAAGTATAAATCGACTATTGGAAGAATGGAAATAAGTAATAGAGAGAGATCCGGTTGAACATTCTAAAGATCGAATAAAATAGAGGGAGCGTAGCTAGGTCACATGTATGGTGCCGAGTGCACATCATGTGTACAAGAAAGCTACGAGATACTATGTAGTAGCTAGGTCACATGTGTGATACGGATGTATCCCATGTAGACAAGAGAGCTACGTGAGAGATAAATGTAGCTAGGTCGCATGCGTGATTCCAAGTGAAGGACACCATGTAGACAAAAGAGCTACGAGACAAATCGGCTAGGTCGCATGAGTGGTACTAAGTGTTCACCATGTGTACAAGAGAGCCAATTAAATGAAATATGATGGGTGGTGTGTGTGAAACCATCAAGTATCGAGGATTAATCAATTGTTCAACGGATGGTTTTGTGGTGACATTGTAGTCATGGACCTACACTTGTGATGTATGAAATGTGGTGAAAATGATTTGTGGTATATATATATGTAAGTTAAAATGAGGTTAGTATAAAGAATGTGTGAAAGAGTGAAATTAGCATTAAAACTGTTTTGGACAGTAGCAGTGACGTGAATTTGAAAATTCATCAAAAATATAAGGAATTTAATTAGAGGTTGAATAAGATGTGAAATTAAATCTTAATGAGTCTATTTTCATATAAAAGAAACAGAGCAAGCAAAGGAATTCTATATTTTGAGATATTTACAATTGTGTGTGACTTGCTCAGGATGACTATGTGATCCCCTGTTCCAACTTTGAAAAATCATTAACAATTTTACAAAACAAATTAAGAAATATAGTTTATATGCCTAAATTCCTTATTGAGTCTAGTTTTAAATGAAATAGGTTTCATGGTTATTTTAATTGTGTACTGAGAGCAATTCAATTCGTAGTGAATAGAGGTCAGATCAGTTGAGCTGTGTAACAGGGGGAAACTTTAACTAATAAACTGTACTAATTTGCTGAACCAAAAAATTCTAGAAAAAAATTAGTAAGAAATTTTATGAGTCTAGATTCAGGTAAATTTTACAGATTTGAATTTCGAGTTTCGTAACTCGAGTTATGATTTATTTAGTGATCATGACGCAGGAGGGACAGCTTGATCAAATTGGAGTAAACGGTAAAATTAAAAATATGATATAATTGAGTTATGTTGTAAACATATTAGATTCCTTATTTGTTATTTATATACTTACTTACTAAGCTATAAGCTTACTTTCTTTTCTCTCCTTTGTCTTATAGTGTCATCCACTAGCAGTGAGTTAGAGATCGTAGAAGATCCGCCCGCACTATCAATACTCTTGGTATCTGAACTCAACATTTTGAAATATGGCATGTATAGCAGACTTAGTTATTTTGTTACGTGTCATAATTGTCTAGGTTTAAATTACTACTTATAGTATCAAACTAATCATTTTGTACGAAGCCTTTGAAATTGGTTTGTATTGTTAATGGCATATGTTATAATGATCCATGATCAAATTGCACGCCATATTTTTGTTGGGTTTTATTTAATAGTATATACTATAATTTGTTAATACCTCGTACCCTGTTCCGGCGACGGATACGGGTAAGGGGTGTTACAGTAACACCTCAAACCCGGCCTAGAAGTCTAGACCGAATTCAGAATGCTACATTGATAACCAAAGTGATTGTGAGAAAATTCTACAAAAAAAAATACACCATTTATTATTTAAGAACATTTTCGAAAACCTTTATTCCATTTTCCCAAAATATATAAATATTTTATTACGAATCCTAAAACATATAAAACTTTTAAAATTTCATCTGTAAGTTTAACAGAATAACTATACGAATAAAAGTTTAAAACGAAAATTATACCATAGTCTTTTAAAACTTTCTAGTTCAACTTAAACCAAATAGCAATTAAAAACCCAAATAAAACTTATAGTTCATTTCCTCCAAAACTGTTCGAGACCTTCGTGTATTAAGCCCATCAACAGAATCTAGAATTGTACTTGAAAGTGGAAACAGAAGAGAGGGTGAGCTACTCAAGCTCAGTGTGAAATCAAACCAGTTAAACTACAGAAGAAAAAATAAGGAACTAGAAGCAGTTTAGAAGTAGAACATACTTATAGACAAATGACAGTTGAGCAAATTCGCCCAAAATCAAACACACACCATATGTACTTACAGTCATATGGGTCAATCAGACACACACAGTCTCATGTACCATTCAGACACATTGGCAGTAATCGTCAAATAGTCACAGTAACTATCCAGTCAAATAGTCGCAGTCAAAGTCATAGGCACGACTGCCTTTCGATCGAACAGTTAATCAGACATTTCAGTTAAACAAACAATATGATGCATATGAAAGCAATTGAGTTACGAGAAACCCACCCATCCAGCCAATACACCTCTCCGTCCCCCATCACTCCTCATAAGAGCTTTAAGCTCGTCCTGCCAATCACTCCACTCAGTACCTCGTAAGGCCCATCCAACACTGCACTCCAACTGATGTCATCCTGGATTGCCCAGAAACGATGGCTGTTAGGTTTGTCCATGACCCTCAGGCTATTGGGACTAGTAATATGTAGATAGAATGCCAGTCACATATATTACGCAATAAAGCTAGCGTATAAGCTGTATTAAGAAATGCGGTAAACTGCAGTATAGACATTCAATATGAACTGCCAGATCAGATAATAGTATGTAGTGTAGCTAATGTACATGTGGTACAGGGCAATGCGGTAAACCGCTATACCGTTAGGCTACAATAAAACTGCCAGTCCAGTCAATGATACGTAGCGATGTTGACGTATGTAATGCACGGTGCAATGTGGTAGTCTGCAGTACAGTCAAATTGTCCACGACCCTCAGGGTATTGGGACCGCCCATGACCCTTTAGGTATTAGGGGCTAATAACCAACAGATCAGCTACTAGTTCAATTCATTCAATCTTCCTTCTCTTCAAAAATCCCTCCCAAAATAGTTTATGCATATGTATGTATGTATGCAGTCAGATGTACACAAATAGAATACCAATCTCAGATAATTAATCAGAAGCAGACGCTCACATCTAATCAGTTAGCTACAAAATTAGTCTTGGTTACACTCGTAACTCAAATTCAGTAGCAATTGCAAAATAAGCTCACATATTAATGACACGTATTCAGATAGAACTAGTTGTACACACACTCACCCAGCTAACTGGGTTTAAAATCAAACATGTCACATAACCAATCACAATTAACACATTATCCAAACTCAGATCAGCATTGTAAATACCCTCACTAGAGCTTAGTCGAGGGTTGGAACACACAGAGATTCGATTACACTTAAATTTGACCTAAAATCATTATTTGGCGAGATATTGGCACATGCCCGTGTACTCCAGCCGTGTTGAGCAATCCAAGCCATGTGGGGGTCCAAACCCCGTGTGAAGTATAGCATACAATCGGTGACAGAGCCACACACCTGTGTGAAGTAGGGACACGACCGTGTGAATAGGCCATGTAACTCACTATCCAATTTCGCTAAAATAAGGTGCAAGGCAGACAAGGCCATATGAGGATCTCACACGCCCGTGTACCATCAGACACGGCCGTGTGTTCCAAAACATACACCCGTGTGGGATCCCTAATCCCCAAATCAGCCACACGATCGTGTGACTCCAAATCTCAAATCCCTAATTCCCAAACTCACACACCCGTGTGCCCAAGTGACACGACAATGTGAATTTTGGAAAAATCTCAAAATTGGCCACATGACCGTGTGGCACTCAATTTGGCTTGAAACCCTAGTGCCTAAATCCACATGGGAGTGTGCCTCGTCGAGGAGGTCACGAAGCCACCCCTCAAAATAGCCCTAAACCACCATCTAAGCCATCAAAACCATCCCTAATCTTTGCCCTATCAAAGTATATCAGAAAAGTGGCGATTTCTCATCACTTCCATCGGCTAAAAACTCAAAATCAAAGGCTTAGCGCATACCCAAAAGATGCAGAATCTACAGTTTACAAAATAAAAGAGGAAGTAGAATAGACAGAGTTAAACTCCACACCTGTTGCGTGATCGGAGGCAACGATGAAGAACGACAATTTCGAAGCCAAAAAGCCAAAATCGGTTCTTTTGAGTATTATTATTAAAAGAAAAAAGAAAATATGAAGAAGCAGTAGAGACAGATGAAACGGGGAACGTGAATACCAAAAATAAAAAGAATCAAAATTGAAATAGAAAATAATTTTAAAATAAATATTTAATAAAAAAAAGATAAAAATACTAACTTAAAGCCTGGCAAAATAAAATGTTCCAACATACACACACAATACTCGAACCCATGACCTCTAACATAATAACACTCCACTTATCCACCAGACTAGCAAGCCCATTCTTGACCCTAAATTGCACAACTTAACTTACGTGTGCGAACTCCTTGTTGTCCCTACGCTTAATAACCCAAAACTTCTAGGCCCAAAATTTTGAGGCGTTATAATTCACCCCTCCTTAAAGAAATTTCATCCCCAAAATTTCCAACTAACAAAATAGTTGTAAATCACAAACTATACCTCTACGCTTCCGCTACGCACTTTGATCCCAAACCACTATCACACTAAACTTGAATTTGGAACTTGTCATACACACCCAGAACACTTATCCATTGAAGCAGATAGATATCTCACGCATTCAACTTCTATACTGAAATCAACATATCCAAACATTTCCAACCATACCTGACTCAAAATTGCTGAGGACAATCTCGAACCTGATGCTCCTTAGACCCACATCGTAGACGCGCCCCTAAATTCCTTTAGCAGTTGCCCAAATAATGCATTTTACGATGCTCGCAAAACAGTATGCTCGTACCGTTACTATCTCTATTGTCAGTCAGATGCTTCTTAACACGCTTCGCAGCATGAGGCCCCAATCTTGGAGAATTGCAATCTCTCTTCTTCCCACCATCCACGCATCTAACTTGAAGCAATTCTCTATTTCTCTCCAAACTCACCTCAAAGAATTTTTCCAAAACATCTCTTACAACTCGAGTCAATGCCTTAGTACCAACCTTTGGGTTATCGCTACCCAGAGTCGGTGGACTCCCATTGACTACCAGCTCCTTCACAGTCTCACACCCCGGAGGAGTAGGCGACTCCTCGCGATCCTACTTACCTTCAAAATCCATATTAGTCTTGTGCCTAACTTGGGATATCTACACTTTCAGAAAGCAACATAGAATAAATGCAAAGCCTAAATTTCAAGTAACCCAGTTTCAAATATCTACCTAGACTAGCATCGAAGTCTCAGAGAGTTCTTTTCTGTAAACTATTTTGAAAACACAAACCATTTCTGTAACAGTCTGGTTTTTACCCTAGTCAGCGAGACCACAAATCCAAGTTTGAAAAATATTTTAATATTATTTTCTGTGTCTGTGATATGTGAATTTATGTCTGTGATTTAATTTGTCTGTTTCTGTGCTTAATTATGAAAAAGGATTAAATCGCGTAAAGTGTAAAAGTTGTCTGCTGTTTGTTAAAAGTGTCTATTTGTTTTGGCTCATTAAAGGCAAGGTCCTTATGATGAAATAAATCCAATTATATGATAGTGGAATATATGGTTTGGCATAATGATTAATATGGTTATTTTTAAAGGGTGGTTAGGTAAATGGTTTATTAATGTATATTATAATAAAACCAAAGCATAAAATATTTCCATTATGTTTCATCTTTGTCGAAAATTAGAAGAAAAAGGAAGCCATTGAAGCTTCAAGGTATATGGCCATTGCATGAGTGAATAGGTTAGTCTATTTTGTTCGGTTTTTGATGATTTTTACGTTTCTGTGATCATTACTTTGTGTTCTTCAAAACCCATATCTGAATTTCTATTTCTGTTAAAGGTTTCATGAAATGCCATTGTTGATATCATGATTTTTGTGATCTTTTTGGAAGAATTATAAAGGCTTGGTAGATGATTTATAAGTTTTGTTTTTGAATTTTGATGAAATAAAGCTATTTGGGCTAATTTGTGAAAATGAGGTTTTGAAGGACTAAATTGTGACTTAAATATGTTATTTGGGCTGGTATGGAAGCCATGTATATTCATCCAAGCTATAGTCTTGGCGAATTTTTCATATTTGTGATTTTGTGAAAAATGGATTAAATTGTCAAAGTGTGAAAATGTAAGAGCTAAAATGAAAAGTGCGCTAAATATGTGTTCATGGATTATTTTGAGTGAAATGAATGATTGAATGGTTGAATTTGAATTGTATTATATCAAGAACAAAGAAAATCAGACTTAGATCGAGGGAATAAATAGTTGAATAGTCGACTCGTTTCGTCTGAAATCCGTACGAGGTAAGTCAAATTACAATTACGTGTTAAACTGATTAAATTCTGCATATGCAAACTTTAATTTGTATTGGATGGCCTTGAGAGCCTGATGAATACCTTTTGAGTAAATTATGTTAATTTGTTGGTATCCGAAGAGCTCTGTATGTTTCTAAAGGAACGTCAACATCTATCTGAGATATCGTGTAAGACTGTGTCTGGGACACAGGCCTCGATTGATATTTACGTATAAGACCATGTCTGGGACATTGGCATTGTATCTGATTTCATGTAAGATCCTTTCTAGGATAGAAGCATCGATATTGAATTACTTGTAAGACCAAGTCAAGGACATCGGCATTGTACTTGTTTGTGAGTATCGGTATCGTATCTAAACTGTCTGATGATAGAGTATGAAATATGAGAATGATTATATGATATGTATACCCTATACAGGTTGTAACACCCCTATGCTCGTAACCGTCGCCAGAGTAGGGTCAAGAGGCATTACGAAAACAACTCAACTTTAGAACATTTCACATACATATAAAGCAGAAATTGGAATTATAAATTTTATTAATTCTTTCCTAATATAATCAAATATTCATATCTAACAACCAAAATCCAATAAGCCATATATTAAAGTATGCACATATATATATAAATATATAAAGTCAAGATCTCATAGAATAGCATCATGCAATTATAAATTTTACTATTCATTTGGTATAAACCTTACCCTTAGCCGAATCCAATTGAGCCTAAGATTCATTCATTCACAATAGGTACTTCAACTAATAAAACATTTGTAAGTTTTATTATTATAGAACTTCATTAACTTAGCTTACCATGTATAAAAATCATAAACCAACATTCAAACCATAATACTAACCTTAAGGAAGCACTTTCAATTTCTAATATGATTTACTAAACATACAAAGGTACTTTGCTTATATAAATATAACATATCATCCATATAAAAAATACACATGCTAGTTAACAAGATTTTAACATTTTAAGATCACAAAACTAGATCATGTGCCATTTTCGCATGGCTCATCAAAATGATAATTACATCATTCAAAATACAAAACTCATCTCCGTCTATCCTATACATGCCACATTTTTTTTTTAAACTTAAAGCTTCTTTAAAGATACCAAAATGATGACGATAAGTGTGATGACTTCAGTGATAGTCCCGAGCTCACAATGGATCCATAATCTAAATAAAGATGAACAAACAATTCCAATGAGATAGTATTTAGTAAGTCAAAAGCAATTTAATAAATAATCACAACAGAACTCTATTTAAGTCTAATATGTCTAACTTATTCATTCATGATACAGTATAACCACATACTCTTATTTCTTCTTCCAAGACATTATACAATAACCTTTAGAAATATACACAAGCTCTTTGTTCTCGTAAAATCTTAATTACCTATGATGGTAATTAGTGTTCTATTTCACACCCTACCACGATCATGTTACCTTAATCATTTCGCACACATAGTGCCCCACAACCCATCTCGCAAATAGTGCTCAGTTAATAAATTCGTACACATAGTGCTAGCTTTTTCATATGCACACATAGTGCTGCCCCATTCGCACACATAGTGCCCTTTTAATTCATGCATATACGTGCACATAGTACAACAAAAATAAAATAAAAAAATAAATAGAATAGCACATCAATTCAATGCTATCGACTCAGTAATACATTATCTATTCGACATTTCTCCACATATAGAATTTACATTTCATGAGCTATGTGGACTCTAGGCATACATAGTAATCTAAGTCTTAATTGCTTAGAACTTACCTTATTGTCGAAAAAACAGCTCTGATCACCTACTCAACAACCTTCGCTTTCCCCTTATCTGAACTTGGCTCTCTTTGATCTTGAGCTTAATTAAACAAATAAACTAATTCAATCATCTTATCAATTCATCATAACCCAAATTCTATTAATTTCAAACACATATATCATACGACACTTTCATCATTGATAAATTAAACACATAACATGACTGAATGCACATAGTTCTTAAATTTGACTACCCTGTCATAACATTTTCATATTAACATCATACCAAACCTAAAATGGACATTCATTTAATTATAGTCAAGCAAATTCAATTTCTCTTCCCACTATTACATACACGGCAACTTACTTCCCTTCATGTCAAATGCATTTAACTAAACTATGTCTTAATATCAAGTGCATTCGGCAATGACACAAACCAACTTACCTCAACATTCTATCTCCCATATCTTAACTGAATACTCCCTAGAGTATTTCAATCCTCCCAATTCAATCCAAGAGCTTAAAATTTACCTAATTGAGTTTGTCATTGTCTATCTTATTATTCAACTAAAACAATAATTAAATTAATCTCAAATCCTCCATGACCGAATGTATATATATATATATATATATAAATAAATAAACAACAAATTATTAACCTCCCAATTCAAGTCCACATTCGGCATCCATAAAACACTTATTAACAATTAAATTATTAATTTCCAAAATTAAGCATAATATCACCTTACTCCATAATAGCCGATTGATATTTTTGTCCATATTAACCATTCATAGAAATTTTTATTTAGTTCATACTCACCTATAACCATTTCTAATCATATAACTTCAAAACATCAACAATTTAACATATAGGAAACATAACCGAATGCTTCATGCATCACAAATTCAAAAATTAGCACATGGGTCATGCTAAGAGATTCAAAACCAACTCAATTCCACAAAAAATCCAAAAGAATCACATGAAATCATACCTTAATCTATACATTCACCATAGCCGAATGCTTTAGCTTCATTTTCTTTTCTTTTCTTTATGGTTTCGGCAAAATGCAAGAAAGGATGGGTGGAACTTTGTTTTTATCACCATTTTCTCTTATAAATTCATTATTTCACAAAATAAAACCATTATAATATAATGCTTATTTCTTTATTTAACATATAATTTCCACCAACTAAAATAAAGATATGAAAACACATGATTGCATGCAAGTGTTGACTAGCCATTTACATTTAAGATGGTTCATTTGACATGCAAGTCCCCCATAATATGAAACCATATAATATTTGGCCACTGCACATTTGCCTATCACATTTTCAAGATTTTTCCAACAAGTCCTTTTTAACTAATTTCACATCCAAATGACAGAAATTAAAACACGATATTTTCACACATGAAATTTCACATATAATAAGCATAGAATATAACATTCAATTATTTTCGCGACTCAGTTTTGTGGTCCCGAAACCACTTTTTGACTAGGGTTTAAATAGGTCTATCACATAGGTACGTTTGTATTGTATTAAATTTCTGAATATAAAAGACTCTATCTTTGTGAAATATGTATGGAATTTGGAAATGAGGCACAACATATAAGCAAACAAAGGAACATGGTTAAGTTTATGAATTATTCTATGAAATAGTTATGAATCTTTATGGTTGAATTGTACTTATAAGCTTTAGTAGTTAGACCAATTGTATTTGGCTTACTAAGCTCCTTGTAGCTTACTCGGTGTGATTTCTGTCTATTTTTCAAATATTGTAGCTGCTGAAGGCTCAAAGATAGTCGAGGATCGTCATCACACTATCGACTTCATTTTGGTACTCTTGAAAGTGTAAATTTTAAAGTATGGCATGTATAGGCTAGAATGTCTATGTAATTAAGTTTTGATTTGTATATATATGTTATGCCATGAGAGTTGGCTAGCCAATGATAAGTTTGTGCATAATTTTGGTGTATGTTTGTAATGTGCTATGTTCTACTGCGATTTGGCCATTTTGAACATAGAATTGGTTGAAAATTTTGGTATGGCTGTTGTATATTATTGCTTGTAGGATTGAACCTAAAAAGGGGTGGTAAAATTGGCTTAAACCGAGTATGTTTTGTACCACACGGTCAAAGGCCACGGGCGTGCTTTGTGGTCGTGTTTGTTTGGCAGTAACCTCTTAAAAATCACACGGCTTTGACACACGGGCATGTCATATAGCCGTAGGCATAAGTTCGTAGCTAGCCAAGTATCACACGGCCATAGCACATGGGCGTGTCTATTGGCCGTGGGTGAAAGTCAGTATGTCTGCTCTATTTTGGTATGGTTGGATCATATGGGCGTGTCTGGTGCCCGTGTGTGTCACACGGGCATGTGACTTTAACATTTTTGAAAGATTTGTTTAAATTCTGAAAATTCTGAATGTGTTCGTTTTAGTCCAGACCTTTCTTAAACGTACATTTTAGGTCTCGTAGACCATCTTAAGAGATGATTTCTTATGAAGTGATGTTATATGAAATCTGTGATTCTGAATTGGTTTGAAATGTTCTGTTTTTCTAGTAATGCCCCTTACCTATTCTGGAGAAGGATACGGGATAGGGGTGTTACATTTTATTGGTATCAGAGCTATTGTTTAGTCGGTTCTAGGACTACCATAGCATTTGTGAGTCTAGCTATACATGCCATATATTTGAAACTGTGATAGTGTGATGAATCCTGACATTGAAATGTGCTTTTATATAGGAATGGATCCCAATAGAGCCGTAGCTGACGATGTTGAAAGCAATGCGCCTGCCCCCACGCAAGGGACAGTGCAAGATGGTTCATAACCGGCTATGAGTAGTTGTGATAGCGAGGCTAAGCAAGCCTTATATCAGATGATGAATGAATGGTTCACCCAATACATTAGAACCAATCCGACTATACAACAACCTCCACCCTCGGTTAATTCTTCTCAAATTCCTGCTATGCCCTCGGTGAGTCCGGTTCAGCTAAGTAGACCACCGGTTGATAAGATTAGAAAGTATGGGGCTGAAGAATTTTGAGCTACAACGAATGATGATGCTGAAAGAGCCGAATTCTTGTTAGAGAATACAATATGAGTGTGTGATGAAATGTCTCTAAATCCTGAGGAATGTGTTAAACGTGTCGTTCACTTTTGAGAGATACAACATATCATTGGTGGAAAACTTTAATATCTGTGGTTCCAAGTGGATGGGTTACTTGGGATTTCTTCTAAGATGAATTCTGGAAGAAATACATTAGTCAGAGATTTAGTAATTAGAAACGTAAAGAGTTTCTCGAGCTTAAACAAAGTCGTATCTCTGTTACTGAATACGAACGTGAATTTGTGAGATTGAGCCAGTATGCTCAGGAATGTGTATCGAATGAAGCAATAATGTGCAAAAGGTTTGAAGATGGACTAAACGAAGATATCCGTTTGTTAGTGGGGATTTTAGAGATTAAAGAAATGGTACTGCTCATTGAGCGAGCTTGTAAAGTCGAAGAATTAGGTAAAGAGAGAAGAAAAGCTGATTTTGAAGTCAGGGATGTTAGATAGAGATTTACGAATAGATCATTTCAGTCTGTGTCAAATAAATTCTGGGATGATTATAGCTGTTCAAAGGCTGATGTAGGACATTTGAATCGAGATTGAGCTAGATCGCATTCGAATTTCAGAACTCCACTACTTCTGTTGCAAGTGTCGGGAATGTCTCATCTGAGAGACCTAAATGTAAACACTATGGTACAAGACATCCGAAAAATTGTAGATTGAATGACCGAGCCTATTTTCGATGTGGATCTCTGACCATTTTGTAAGAGAGTGTTCTGAACCTACTAAGCAATAGAATGTACAGAATCCGAGACCGAGCAACACCTCAGCTAGAGGTAAACCTTTTAGAAATAAAGGAAATGTTAGCAGTGGTTAAAGACCTACTAGAGATACTGCTGTTAGATCTGAGGCCAGAACACCTGCCAGAGCCTATGCTATCCGAGCTCGTGAGGAAGCCTCATCTCCAGACGTGATTACTGGTACTTTTACTCTTTATGATCCTTCTGTGATTGCATTGATAGACCATAGATCAACGTATTCTTATATCTATATGAATTTAGTACACAGTAAGACTTTGCCTTAGAGTCTACTGAATTCGTAATTAGAGCATCGAACCCCTTAGGCAAAAGTGTCTTGGTTGATAAAGTCTGCAAGAATTGCCCGTTAATGATTCGAGATGTCTGTTTCCCTGCTGATTTGATGCTTTTGCCTTTTGACGAATTTGATATAATTCTGGGAATGGATTGGTTAACTCTGCACGATGCTATTGTGAATTGCAAATGAAAAGTCATTGATCTAAGGTGTAAGAATGATGAGATAATTTGAATTGAGTCTAGTGATCTGAATGGACTACTAGCTATGATATCTGCAATGAAAGCATGGAAATTTGTGAAGAAAGGCTATGAAGCCTACTTCGCTTATGTGTTAGACTCGAAAATGGATGATAGGAAAGTTGAATCAGTGCCCATTGTCTGCAAATTTTCTACTGTGTTTCCTGAAGAACTACCGGGTTTGCCTCTGATGCAAGAAGTTGAGTTTGGCATTGAATTAGTACCTGGTACTACTCTGATATCGATAGCTCCATATAGAATGGCTCTGACTGAATTAAAGGAATTGAAATCTCAATTGCAAGAATTGATCGATCGAGGATTTGCTAGACTGAGCTTTTCACCATGGGGTGCTCCGGTTTTATTTGTGAAAAAGAAAGATGGCATAATGAGAATGTGTACTGATTACCGTCAACTTAATAAAGTTACTGTAAAGAACAAATACCTTTTGCCTAGAATTGATGACTTATTTCATCAGTTGAAAGGTGCTACTGTGTTTTCTAAGATAGATTTGAGATTGGGTTACTACCAGTTGCGAGTAAAGGATTCTGATATTCTGAAAACTTCTTTTAGAATGAGGTGCGGGCATTATGAATTTTTAGTTATGCCTTTTGGATTAACTAATGTACCTACTATCTTTATGGATTTGATGAATAGAATATTCAGACCGTATTTAGATAAATTTGTTGTAGTATTCATTGATGACATATTGATTTATTCACGTGATGAATCTAAACATGCCAAGCATTTGAGAATAGTGTTACAAACTCTGCGAAATAAACAATTGTATGCAAAGTTCAGTGAATGTGAATTTTGGTTGCGAGAAGTTAGTTTCTTGGGTCATATTGTATCAGCATCTGGTATTCGAGTTGATCCAAGCAAAATTTCTCCTATACTGGACTGGAAGCCCCCGAGGAATGTATCTAAAGTCCACAATTTTCTAGGGCTTGTCGGTTACTACAGACGATTTGTAAAAGATTTCTCAGTGATAGCAACTCTGTTGACAAAATTACTTCAGAAAGATGTGAAATTTGAATGGTCTGAGAAATGTCAGAAAAGTTTTGATCAGTTAAAAGCTCTATTAACTGAAGCTCTAGTGTTAGTACAACTTGAGTTAGGTAAAGAATTCGTTGTTTACAGTGATGCTTCGTTGAATGGACTATGTTGTGTTTTAATGCAAGAAGGAAAAGTTGTTGCTTATACTTCGAGACAATTAAAGCCGCATGAGAAGAACTATCTGACACATGATCTTGAGTTAGCTGCCATTGTGTTTACTTTGAAGATCTGGCGTCACTATCTGTTTGGTGAGAAATGTCACGTGTTTTCTGATCATAAAAGTCTGAAGTATTTAATGATGCAAAAGGATTTGAATATGCGGCAAAGAAGATGGTTAGAACTGTTAAAAGAATACGAACTTGTAATTGATTATCATCCTGGAAAAGTAAATGTTGTTGTTGATACTTTGAGTCGAAAATCATTATTTATTTTGAGTACGATGAATGCTCTTTTAGTTTTATCTGATGATGGTTTAGTTTTATTTGAATTAAAAGTGGTACCTTTGTTCTTACAACAGATCTGAAGGCTCAGAAGATTGATAATGAGATTATGGTTAAACGAACTCAATGTAATTATAATTCTAATTCTGAATTCCGAATAGATGTTGATGATTGTCTGAGATTCATAAATAGACTTTGTATTTCAAGAAATCCAGAGTTGATTCAAATGATTTTGAGTGAAGCTCACAGTAGTAGATTTTCTGTACATCCGGGGAGTACAAAAATGTATAATGATTTGAAGAAGCATTATTGGTGGTCCGGAATGAAAAGAGATATCTTTGATTTTGTTTCTAAATGTTTAATCTGTCAGCAAGTTAAAGATGAGCACCAGGTGCCATCTGGGTTATTACAACCAATTATGATTCCGGAATGGAAATGGGATCAAGTGACTATGGATTTTGTTTCAGGTTTACCCTTGTCTCCGAGAAAGGAAGGTTCGATCTGGGTTGTAGTTGACAGATTAACGAAGTCAGCTCATTTTATTCCAGTACGATCTGATTTCTCACACGATAAATTGGCTGAGTTATATATTTCTGATATTGTGAGATTGCATGGTGTGCCATTGTCGATAGTGTCGAATAGAGACCCGAGATTTACATCGCTATTTTGGAAGAAGTTGCAAGATGCTCTGGGTACTAAATTGCATTTTAGCACTGCTTTTCATCCACAAACTGATGGTCAATCTGAACGGATTATTTAGATACTTGAGGATATGTTGAGATGTTGCATTCTTGAGTTTGGAGGTGCGTGGGAACAATATCTACCTTTGATTGAATTCGCTTATAATAATAGCTTTCAATCGGCATTAAAATGGCACCGTACGAAGCCTTATACAGTAGAAAGTGTAGAACACTGAGAGAATAAAATTTACGATATTGATCTGATAAAAGAAATAGAATAGAAAGTGAAAGTAATCTGAGATAGTTTGAAAGTTGCCTTTGACAGACAAAAATCTTATGTGGATTTAAAACGAAAAGATATCGAATTTAAGGTCGGTAATAAAGTGTTTCTAAAAGTATCTCCGTGGAAGAAACTGTTCTGATTTGGCAAAAAGGGCATGTTGAGTTCGAGGTTCATTGGACCGTATGAAATCATCGAAGGAGTTGGGCCGGTTGCTTATAGATTGAGGCTACCATCTGAGTTAGAAAAGATTCACGTATCAATGCTTCGATGATATAGATCTGATCCTTCACATGTAATTTCACCGTCTGAGATTGAAATTCAGTCTGATATGACTTACAAAGAAAAGCCGATTCGTATTTTAGCTCGTGAAGTTGAAGAGTTGCGAAACAAGAAAATTCCAGTGGTTAAAGTGATGTGGCATCGACACGTTGTTGAAGAGGCCACATGAGAGTCTGAAGATGCTATGAAACAACAATATCTGAATCTGTTTAATGGTAAGATTTTCAGGGATGAAAATCCCTAAGGGGGGAGAATTGTAACAGTCTGGTTTTGACCCTAGTCGGAATAGTGGTTTCGGGACCACAAATTTGAGTTCAAAAAATATTTTAATATTATTTTCTGTGTCTGTGATATGTGAATTTATGTCTTTTAAATTTCTGTGATTTAATTTGTCTATTTCTGTGCTTAATTATGAAAAAGGATTATATCACGTAAAGTGTAAAAGTTGTTTGCTGTTTGTTAAAAGAGCCTATTTGTTTTGGCTCATTAAAGGTAAGGTCCTTATGATAAAATAAATCCAATTATATGATAGTGGAATATATGGTTTGGCATAATGGTAAATATGGTTATTTTTAAAGGGTGGTTAGGTAAATGGTTTATTAATGTATATTATAATAAAACCAAAGCATAAAATATTTCCATTATGCTTCATTTTTGCCAAAAATTAGAAGAAAAAGGAAGCCATTGAAGCTTCAAGGTATTCAGCCATTGCATGAGTGAATAGGTTAGTCCATTTTGTTCGATTTTTGATAATTTTTATGTGACAACCCTAAATTGACCCTAGTCAGAAAGTGGTTTCGGGACCGCTAAACCGAGTCACCGAAGTATTTGAATATGATATTTATTGTCTAAAATATGTGAATATGAATGTGTGAAAGTTTTAAGCTTCGATTTAGTCGATTGCATGTGAATTTAATTAATAGGACTTATGTGTGACACTTTTAAAAGGTGATAGGTTAATCTATAAGGACCTATTAATGCATGTTATAAAAATGATGGGTTTGCATGTCAAATTTCCATTTATAATAAGTAGTGGCTGGCCATGGTATGGGTCATTGATGATAATATGTATTTTCTATTAGCATTATTAGTTTACAAAATAAAATAAGGAATTAAGAATAATAAAACATGTGGTAAATGGGAGGAGAAACAAAAGTTTTCATCTTTGCTCCTCATTGCCGTGACTAGGAGAGAACAAGCTTGGAAAAATTCAGCTATGGTGGTTAGCTAAATCAAGGTAAGTTCAAGGATGATTCTTGGATTTCTAGCATTTTTTTTTGAGTTAGTCATTAAGCTCCTTGCTTAGCCCATGTCCAAATTTTGAATCTTGTTGGTAACATGAGTAATCGGTTAAGAGAAAATGTTCAAGAAATGGTTGTTGTTCATGTTATTTGGATGAAAAGAAAAAAATTGGTAGTTAGGTGAAGTAGAGTCAAACAAATGAGCACATATGTGCATTAGTTGCTAGATGGAGAAAAATCGGCTAGCAAGTTGAGTACTAAGGCCGAATATCATTTTGGATATTATTGGGCAATGTATGTGTTTTGAATTGATGGAATGGAGAGGATGCTTTAATTGTGTTATGAACAATTATATGTTAAATTAAGGTTTGCTAAGCTAGCTATTAAGGTGAAGTGCAAATGTTAGTATTTGATTGCTAGTGTATATATGTGTAATAGCCGAAATGAAGATGCTTGATGTCATGAATAAATGTTGTTTATATGTTTGGGAATTGAGTAAAAATTTGATGTTTAATCACTTAAGGATTCGGCATTGTTTAAGATAATTTACTTAAAATGTGATTTTGAATGTAATGAATATTCGGCATAATGGGGTTTATGAGTAAATGGCATAATATATATATATATATATGAGTGAATATGTGGTAGTGCATAAAACAAGAAATCGATTAAATTGGGATGGTCACACATAGGTATATTCGGCTTGTAGTTTATAAATGTGATATGAGTATTTTGTTTGTAAATGAGTAGTAAATATGTTAAGAATGGTTCTAAAATGTATATGGATGCCGTGTGATTGTGTTTGATTGGGAAGTAAATTTTTTGATTTAGCTCAAGAGCTTAGAGGATCAAAGTTGGATAAGGGAAAGGAAAAAGTGATCGAATAGCCGTTGAAATCGTTTGACAACATCCGAGGTAAGTTTTCGAGTAATGAAACTTAGTTTATGATTTGATTAAGTCATGACATATAAGCATAACAAATAAACGGTGATATAATGATTCTACTTGAATTGTATATTGAGGTGATTAGTTTATACCTATGACGGGTAGCCGAATGTGTATAGAGATCATGTTATAAAGCAAATCAAAATCATGCTCTTTGTATGTGGCTATTGAGCCGAAAATGGTAATGGTTGATAAGCGTCTTGTGTTTGAATTCTAGTTATGATAATGAAATATGGATGTGTCATGATTTATTGGTATATGTGCTTGATTATTCGGATGATATCCGGGCTAAGTCCCGAAGGCATTTGTGCAAGTTACTATATTCGGGCTAAGTCCCGAAGGCATTTGTACGAGTAGTTGCTATACCCAGGCTAAGTCCCGAAGGCATTTGTGCTAGTGACTATATCCGGGCTAAGTCCCGAAGGCATTCATGCTAGTGACTATATCCGGGCTAAGACCCGAAGGCATTTGTGCGAGTTGCTATATCTGGCTAAATCCCGAAGATACTTGGGTTTGGAAGCGAGCAATCTTGCTGTAATAATTTCAATTAATACGCTCATAAAATACAAACGATAAGGTATGTTTCGTATATGCATCGGAAAAGTTGATTCCTTTCAAATAGTACTCGCTCAATTGATTAACGAGCTTCCAGCCTCTAGTTAGGTTTGATATCCTGTGTATGAATATATTGGTTGAAGCGTGAAGAAATTATGATTTTGAGAATGTGCATATATGAAATTATTCATTTAGTCATATGAATGCTATACTTTAGTCGTAAATAACTTCGTTACTCAAAACTTACTAAGCATTAAATGCTTATTCCGTTTCTTTAATTCTTTGTTTTATAGATTTTTGTTCATCAGCTATCGGACTCAGGATTGTCGAAGTCAAAGTAGTCCACACTATCTAAGCCCTTTTGGTACTCTTTTAGTTAAACGTTGATAATGGCATGTATAGGACTAACCTTTGTTGTTAATCAAGTACCTTTGGTAATGTGTATATATTCGGATAGCCATGCGAAAATGGCTTAAATATTTTGAGCATAGTATTAAAATCATTTTGTATATATATGGTTATTGAGAGGTGTGGAAATGCTTGGCAATGATTAGCCATTGGAATGGTTAATCACGATCATATTTGGTGCTATGTATGTCAAATGGCTAGTTGAATCATGGAAACTATGAAATAGGTGAAATTTACCTTAAAATAGATGCTGACAGCAGCAGTGATGTGAGTTTGAAAACTCACTAAAAATAGTAGGAATGTAATTAAATAAGGAATAAATTTTTTAATCGAATCTTGATGAGTCTATTTTCATATGGAAGAAGCAAAACGACCATATGAGCCGTATTTTATGAGATGTTTAAGTTTTCGTGAAACAGGGCCAGAACGGTTACTGGATCCCCGTTTCTGACTTTGGAAATTTACCATAAATTAACCAGAAATAATTAGAAGTCATGCTTTATATGTACAGATTTCTTTTTGAATCTAGTTTTATTAGAAACAAACGGCATATGTATTGAAGCCCTGTACAGGGAGATATCTAAGTCGTAATGCATGAAGGTCAGCGTAGTCGAGCCCTGAAACAGGGGAGACTTTAACTAATAAAATGTACTAATTGTCCTGACCAAAAATTCTAGAAAAAAATCTGTAGATGGATATATGGGTCTAGTTTCAGGGAAAATTTATGGAATCAGTTTTCGAGTTTTGGAACTCGAGATATGATTTTTAAGGTGGCAGTGACGCAGTTAGCCAGCTTGTCTGGAAATTTTAAAATGAACTGTGTAAGTAAATGACTTAAGTTCGTTAACACCTCGTGTTCGACTCAAGAAACGGTCTCGAGTGCGGGGCGTTACAATTTTATTGGTATCAGAGCTACGATTTAGTCGATTCTAGGACTACCGTAATACGTTCGGGTCTAGCTATACATGCCATTGTGTGTCTATTTGATAGTGTGGTGATTTCTGACAGTTAAAAATGTGTTTGTTTAAAGTAATGGATCCCGATCCCAACCGAGTGGTAGCTGATGATCTTGAGAGTGTAGCGCCTACTCCCGCACAAGGGACAGTGCCGGTGGACTCTCAACCTATTGCTAGTAATCAGAATGACGAAGCTAGACAGGAGTTTTATAGCGTAATGAATGATTGGTTCAACCAATACATTCGAACTAATACGACTGTTCCACAACCCCCATTTCCGACTAATACAACCCCTGCACCTGCGATACCTCCGATAACTGACCAGATAAGGTTAAATAAGCTCCCAGTTGATAGAATCGGAAAACACGGGGCTACTGAATTTAAAGCTATAGACAGCGACGATGCCGAGCAAGCTGAATTTTGGTTGGATAACACTATTCGGGTACTTGATGAACTATCTTGCACACCCGATGAATGCTTAAAGTGTACGATCTCCTTGCTACGTGATTCTGCCTACTATTGGTGGAATACGTTGATTTCTGTTGTACCCAGAGAGCAAGTAACTTGGGAGTATTTCCAAACCGAGTTTCAAAAAAAGTATATCAGCCAGAGATTCATTGATCGAAAATGAAAAGAATTTCTTAAACTTAAACAAGGTTCCATGTCGGTTACTAATTATGAACGGAAGTTTGTAAGGCTTAGCCGGTACGCGCGAGAATGCATTTCTTGAAGTGATGATGTAAACGTTTGAAGATGGGTGAACGATGATATAAAGTCGTATGTTGGCATTTTAGAAATCGAGAATTTGTGGTACTTGTCGAAGCGAGCTTGCAAAGCCAAAGAGCTTAGTAAGGAGAAAAGAAAAGCGATATGGGAGCAAAGGAGTTTCAGAAGAGATCTTGAAAAGCCCTTTCAACATCATCGAAGAAATTTAGAGATGATTTAGGCTGATCTAGAGACACGTCGGGCTTTTCTAGACGAGACCGTGATCGACCCCGTGAGTACACGAGTTACTTGATCGCCGATGTTGGAAATGATCGTCGGCGAGCAGAGTGCTAGTATTGTGGTAAATGGCATTCGGGGAGTTGTAGATTCCATGACAGCTCCTGTTACAAGTGCGGATCAGTTGACCACTTTATTAAAGATTGCTCGAGATTGTCTGAACAGAATGTAAATCAGAATGGGAAACCGGGTGCTACTCGCCGAGGTAGACCATCTAAAAATACGGGGAATGCTAGTGGCGGTCAGAGAGGATCTAGAGATGTTACCACCAGATCTAAGGCTCGTGCTCCTCCCAGAGCTTATGCTATACGCACGCGAGGATGCTTCTTCACCGATCTTATTACCAGTACATTCACTCTCTTTGATACTAATGTGATTGCATTGATTGACCTGGTTCTACTCATTCTTATATATGTGAGACTTTAGCATCCAAGAAGACTTTACACTGTTGAGTCTCTCGAGTTCGTTATTAGAGTGTCGAATCCCTTGGGTCATTGTGTACTTGTTGATAAGGTGTGTAAGAAATGTCCCCTAGTAATTCGAGGTTCCCATTTTCCGGCGGACTTGATGCTTTTACCGTTTGATGAATTTGATGTTATTCTCGATGTAGATTGGTTGACCGTGCATGATGCGGTTGTGAATTGCAAAAGCAAGACTCTTGATTTGAGGTGTACAAATAATGAGATAATCCGAGTTGAGCCTACTGTCTTGAATGGATTGCCAACAATAATATCCTCGACGTTAGCTCAAAAATATGTGAGAAAGGGGTGTGAAGCGTATCTTGCATACGTGCTTGATAATGAAAAATCAGGAAAGAAACTTGAATCGGTACCAGTGGTTTGTGAATATCCGGATGTTTTTCCTGAAGAATTACCGGGGTTACCACCTGTTTGGGAGGTAGAGTTTGGCATCGAACTTGTACCTGGGACTACACCGATTTCGATAGCTCCGTATCGTATGGCACCAACGGAATTAAAAGAACTGAAAACTCAGTTGCAAGAGTTGACGGATAGAGGTTTTGCTCGACTTAGTTTTTCACCTTGGGGTGCACCAGTATTGTTTGTGAAAAAGAAGGATGGAACCATGAGGTTGTGCATCGACTATCGTCAGCTGAATAAAGTGACAATAAAGAATAAATATCCGTTACCGCATATTAATGATTTGTTTGATCAACTAAATGGAGCCTCAGTGTTTTCAAAGATAGATTTGAGATCGGGTTATTATCAGTTGCGAATTCAGGATTCGGATATACCCAAAACTGCTTTCAGAACGAGATACGGTCACTACGAGTTCTTAGTGATGCCGTTTGGGCTCACTAATGCCCCAGCGGTATTTATGGATTTGATGAATCGGATCTTCAGACCGTTTTTGGATCGGTTTGTAGTTGTGTTTATTGATGATATTTTGGTCTATTCGAGAAATGAAACCGATCATCTTGAACACCAGGGTTAGTGTTACGGGTTTTACGGATAAGCAGTTATATGCTAAGTTCAATAAATGTGAGTTCGGTTGAGAGAAGTTAGCTTTTGGGACATGTGGTATCTGCATCGGTATTCGAGTTGATCCGAGCAAAATTTCAGCCATACTTAACTGGAAGCCCCAGAAATATTATCGAGGTTTGGAGCTTTTGGGACTTGCGGTAACTCTGACCGGTTTGTAAAGGGTTTCTCGATGATAGCCACACCAATGACGGCTACTTGAAAGATGTTAAGTTCGAATGGTCGAAAAATGTCGAAAAGTTTCGATCAACTAAAACTTACTTGATGAAGCTCGATGCTAGTGCAACTGAATCGAGCAAAGAGTTTGTCATTTCTGATGACGCATCCTTACTTGGGTTGGGTTGTGTATTGATGCAAGAAGGTCGAGTTGTAGCTTATGCGTCGAGACAATTGAAGCCACATGAGAAAAATTATCCAACCTATGATCTCGAACTAGCTGCCATCGTATTCGCTTTGAAAATATGGCGACATTACTTATTTGGTGAGAAGTGTCATGTATATTCAGATCACAAAAGTCTCAAATATTTGATGACTCAAAGAGACTTCAATCTGCGACAAAGTCGTTGGCTCGAGTTGTTAAAAGATTATGAGCTTGTCATTGACTATCACCCGGGAAAGGCTAATGTGGTTGCGGATGCTTTAAGTCGTAAATCACTGTTTGCTTTACGAGCGATGAATGTACACCTGTCTGTTCTATCCGACAATGTATTAGTAACAGAATTAAAGGCCAAACCATTGTTGATTCACCAAATTCGTGAAGCTCAGAAAGTCGATGATGAATTGGTTGCAAAACGGGCTGAATGCGTTTCGAATAGGGAATCAGAGTTCCAAATTGATGATGACGATTGTTTGAGGTTCAGAAGTCATTTGTGTGTTCCAAGAAATTCAGAACTTATTTCGATGATTCTGAACGAAGCTCATTGTAGCTGAATGTCAATTCACCCGGGGAGTACGAAAATGTACAACGATCTGAGACGTCAGTTTTGGTGGCATGGTATGAAACGAGACATTTCCGATTTTGTTTCAAGGTGTTTAATATGTCAACAAGTGAAAGCGGAACATCAAGTACCTACAGGTTTACTTCAGTCGATCATGATACCTGAATGGAAATGGGATCGAGTCACGATGGATTTTGTATCTTGGTTGCCATTGTCGGCAAGTAAGAAAGATGCGATTTGGGTTGTTGTTGATAGACTGACTAAGTCGGCTCACTTTATCCCCGTACGTACGGATTTTTCATTGGATAAACTAGCTGAATTGTATGTTTCTCAGATTGTAAGATTACACGGGGTACCTACTTCTATTGTGTCGAATAGAGATCCGAGGTTCACCTCGCGATTTTGGAAGAAATGGCAAGAAGCTTTGGGTACCAAGTTGCATTTTAGCACCGCTTTTCATCCACAAACTGATGGTCAATCCGAGCGGATAATTCAGATACTTGAGGATATGTTGAGATGTTGGATCCTTGAGTTTAGTGGTTCATGGGAGCGGTATTTACCTTTGATTGAATTCGCTTACAACAATAGTTTTCAATCAAGTACTAAGATGGTGCCTTACGAGGCTTTGTACGGTCGTAAATGCCGTACACCATTGTTTTGGACCGAGCTCGGTGAAAGTAAAATTTTCGGAGTTGATTTGATTAAAGATCTTTGAGCAGAAAGTAAAAATAATTCGTGAAAGTCGAAGGCGCATCGGATCGTCGCCGTAAGTCGACGCGGATTTAAAACGAAGAGATATTGAGTATCAGGTGGGAGACAAAGTGTTTCTTAAAGTTTCACCTTGGAAAAAGATACTCAGATTTGGCCGTAAGGGCAAACTGAGTCCGAGGTTCATAGGGCCATATGAAATATCCGAACGAGTTGGCCCAGTGGCATATAGATTGATTTTACCCCCTGACCTCGAGAAGATTCACAACGTTTTTCATGTCTTAATGCTTCGACGTTACAGATCTGATCCTTCGCACATAATAAATCCCTCCGAGGTTGAAATTCAAGCCGATATGAGTTATGAAGAAGAACCGATTCGCATCCTAGCTCGTGAAGTGAAAGAGTTGCGAAACAAGAGAGTTCCGTTAGTAAAGGTGTTATGGCTCAAACATGGGATCGAAGAAGCTACTTGGGAAACCGAGAACTCTATGAAAGAACGATACCCAAACCTATTTACCGGTAAGATTTTTGGGGACGAAAATTTCTTAAGTGGGGGAGAGTTGTGACAGCCCTAAATTGACCCTAGTCGGAAAGTGGTTTCGGGACCGCTAAACTGAGTCATCGAAGTATTTGAATATGATATTTATTGTCTAAAATATGTGAATATGAATGTGTGAAAGTTTTAAGCTTCGATTTAGTCGATTGCATGTGAATTTAATTAATAGGACTTATGTGTGACACTTTTAAAAGGTGATAGGTTAATCTATAAGGACCTATTAATGCATGTTATAAAAATGATGGGTTTGCATGTCAAATTTCCATTTATAATAAGTAGTGGCCGGCCATGGTATGGGTTATTGATGATAATATGTATTTTCTATTAGCATTATTAGTTTACAAAATAAAATAAGGAATTAAGAATAATAAAACATGTGGTAAATGGGAGGAGAAACCAAAGTTTTCATCTTTGCTCCTCATTGCCGTGACTAGGAGAGAACAAGCTTGGAAAAATTCAGCTATGGTGGTTAGCTAAATCAAGGTAAGTTCAAGGATGATTCTTGGATTTCTAGCATTTTTTTGAGTTAGTCATTAAGCTCCTTGCTTAGCCCATGTCCAAATTTTGAATCTTGTTGGTAACATGAGTAATCGGTTAAGAGAAAATGTTCAAGAAATGGTTGTTGTTCATGTTATTTGGATGAAAAGAAAAAATTGGTAGTTAGGTGAAGTAGAGTCTAACAAATGAGCACATATGTGCATTAGTTGCTAGATGGAGAAAAATCGGCTAGCAAGTTGAGTACTAAGGCCGAATATGATTTTGGATATTATTGGGCAATGTATGTGTTTTGAATTGATGGAATGGAGAGGATGCTTTAATTGTGTTATGAACAATTATATGTTAAATTAAGGTTTGCTAAGCTAGCTATTAAGGTGAAGTGCAAATGTTAGTATTTGATTGCTAGTGTATATATGTGTAATAGCTGAAATGAAGATGCTTGATGTCATGAATAAATGTTGTTTATATGTTTGGGAATTGAGTAAAAATTTGATGTTTAATCACTTAAGGATTCGGCATTGTTTAAGATAATTTACTTAAAATGTGATTTTGAATGTAATGAATATTCGGCATAATGGGGTTTATGAGTAAATGGCATAATATATATATATGAGTGAATATGAGGTAGTGCATAAAACAAGAAATCGATTAAATTGGGATGGTCACACATAGGTATATTCGGCTTGTAGTTTATAAATGTGATATGAGTATTTTGTTTGTAAATAAGTAGTAAATATGTTAAGAATGGTTCTAAAATGTATATGGATGCCGTGTGATTGTGTTTGATTGGGAAGTAAATTGTTTGATTTAGCTCAAGAGCTTAGAGGATCAAAGTTGGATAAGGGAAAGGAAAAAGTGATCGAATAGCCGTTATCGTTTGACAACATCCGAGGTAAGCTTTTGAGTAATGAAACTTAGTTTATGATTTGATTAAGTCATGACATATAAGCATAACAAATAAACGGTGATATAATGATTCTACTTGAATTGTATATTGAGGTGATTAGTTTATACCTATGACGGGTAGCCGAATGTGTATAGAGATCATGTTATAAAGCAAATCAAAATCATGCTCTTTGTATGTGGCTATTGAGCCGAAAATGGTAATGGTTGATAAGCGTCTTGTGTTTGAATTCTAGTTATGATAATGAAAATATGGATGTGTCATGATTTATTGGTATATGTGCTTGATTATTCAGATGATATCCGAGCTAAGTCCCGAAGGCATTTGTGCAAGTTACTATATTCGGGCTAAGTCTCGAAGGCATTTGTGCAAGTAGTTGCTATACCAGGGCTAAGTCCCGAAGGCATTTGTTCTAGTGACTATATCCGGGCTAAGTTCCGAAGGCATTCATGCTAGTGACTATATCCGGGCTAAGACCCGAAGGCATTTGTGCGAGTTGCTATATCCGGCTAAATCCCGAAGATACTTGGGTTTGGAAGCGAGCGATCTTGCTGGAATAATTTCAATTAATACGCTCATAAAATACAAACGATAAGGTATGTTTCGTATATGCATCGGAAAGGTTGATTCCTTTCAAATAGTACTCGCTCAATTGATTAACGAGCTTCTAGCCTCTAGTTAGGTTTGATATCCTGTGTATGAATATATTGGTTGAAGCGTGAAGAAATTATGATTTTGAGAATGTGCATATATGAAATTATTCATTTAGTCATATGAACGCTATACTTTAGTCGTAAATAATTTCGTTACTCAAAACTTACTAAGCATTAAATGCTTATTCCGTTTCTTTAATTCTTTGTTTTATAGATTTTTGTTCGTCAGCTATTGGACTCGGGATTGTCGAAGTCGAAGTCGTCCACACTATCTAAGCCCTTTTGGTACTCTTTTAGTTAAATGTTGATAATGGCATGTATAGGACTAACCTTTGTTGTTAATCAAGTACCTTTGGTAATGTGTATATATTCGGATAGCCATGCGAAAATGGCTTAAATATTTTGAGCATAGTATTAAAATCATTTTGTATATATATGGTTATTGAGAGGTGTGGAAATGCTTGGCAATGATTAGCCATTGGAATGGTTAATCACGATCATATTTGGTGCTATGTATGTCAAATGGCTAGTTGAATCATGGAAACTATGAAATAGGTGAAATTTACCTTAAAATAGATGCTGACAGCAGCAGTGATGTGAGTTTGAAAACTCACTAAAAATAGTAGGAATGTAATTAAATAAGGAATAAATTTTGTAATCGAACCTTGATGAGTCTATTTTCATATGGAAGAAGCGAAAAGACCATATGAGCCGTATTTTATGAGATGTTTAAGTTTTTGTGAAACAGGGCCAGAACGGTTACTGGATCCCCTGTTCTGACTTTGGAAATTTACCATAAATTAACCAGAAATAATTAGAAGTCATTCTTTATATGTACAGATTCCTTTTTGAGTCTAGTTTCATTAGAAACAAACGGCATATGTATTGAATCCCTGTACAGGGAGATATCTAAGTTGTAATGCATGAAGATCAGCGTAGTCGAACCCTGAAACAGGGGAGACTTTAACTAATAAACTGTACTAATTGGCCTGACCAAAAATTCTAGAAAAAAATATGTAGATGGATATATGAGTCTAGTTTCAGGGAAAATTTACAGAATCATTTTTCTAGTTTTGGAACTCGAGATATGATTTTTAAGGTGACAGTGACGCAGTTAGCCAGCCTGTCTGGAAATTTTAAAATGAACTGTGTAAATAAATGACTTAAGTTCGTTAACACCTCGTGTTCGACTCCGGCAACGGTCTCGAGTGCGGGGCGTTACATTTTACGTTTCTGTAATCGTTGCTTTGTGTTCTTCAAAACCCGTGTTTGAATTTCTATTTCTGTTAAAGATTTCATGAAATGCCATTGTTGATATCATGAGTTTTGTGATGTTTTTGGATGAATTATAAAGGCTTAGTAGATGATTTATAAGTTTTGTCTTTGAATTTTGATGAAATAGAGCTATTTGGGCTAATTTGTGAAAATGAGGTTTTGAAGGACTAAATTGGGAATTAAATATGTTATTTGGGCTGGTATGGAAGCCATGTATATTCGTCCAAGCTATAGTCTTGGCGAATTTTGCATATTTGTGATTTTGTGAAAAATGGATTAAATTGTCAAAGTGTGAAAATGTAAGGGCTAAAATGAAAAGTGCGCTAAATATGTGTTCATGGATTATTTTGAGTGAAATGAATGATTGAATGGTTGAATTTGAATTGTATTAGATCAAGAACAAAGAAAATCAGACTTAGATCGAGGGAAGTCCAAAATAGTTGAATAATTGACTCGTTCCGTCCAAAATCTGTACGAGGTAAGTCGAATTACAATTACATGTTAAACTGATTAGATTCTGCATATACAAACTTTAATTTGTATTGGATGGCCTTGAGAGCCTAATGAATACCTTTTGAGTAAATTCTATTAATATGTTGGTATCTGAAAAGCTCTGTATGCTTCTAAAGGAGCGTCGACATCTATATGAGATATCGTGTAAGACCATGTCTGAGACACAGGCCTCGATTGATATTTACATATAAGACCATGTCTGGGACATCGGCATCATATCTGATTTCATGTAAGACCCTATTTGGGACAGAGGCATCGATATTGAATTACATGTAAGACCACGTTAAGGGCATCGGCATTGTACTTGTTTGTGAGTATCGGTATTGTATCTGAACTGTCTGATGATAGAGTATGAAATATGAGAATGATTATATGAAATGTATAACCTATACAGGTACATTTGTATTGTATTAAATTTCTGAATATAAAAGACTCTGTCTCTGTGAAATATTTATGGAATTTGGAAATGAGGCACGACATATAAGCAAACAAAGGAGCATGTTTAAGTTTATGAATTATTCTATGAAATAGTTATGAATCTTTATGGTTGAATTGTACTTATAAGCTTTAGAAGTTAGACCAATTATATTTGGCTTACTAAGCTCCTTGTAGCTTACTCTGTGTGATTTCTATCTGTTTTTCAAATATCGTAGCTACTGAAGACTCAGGGATAGTCGAGGATCGTCGTCACACTATCGACTTTATTTTGGTACTCTTGAAAGTGTAAATTTTAAAGTATGGCATGTATAGGCTAGAATGTCTATGTAATTAAGTTTTGATTTGTATGTATATGTTATGCCATGAGAGTTGGCTAGCCAATGATAAGTTTGTGCATACTTTTGGTGTATGTTTGTAATGTTCTATGTTCTAATGATATTTGGCCATTTTGAACATAGAATTGGTTGAAAATTTTGGTATGACTGTTGTATATTATTGCTTGTAGGATTGAACCCAAAAGGGGGGTAAAATTGGCTTAAATCAAGCCTGATTTGTACCACATGGTCAAAGGCCACGGGCGTGCTTTGTGGCCGTGTTTGTTTGGCAGTAACCTCTTAAAAATCACACGGCTTTGACACACAGGCATGTCATATGGCCGTGGGAATAAGTCAGTAGCTAGCTAAGTATCAAACGACTATAGCACACGGGCATATCTATTGGCCGTGGGTGAAAGTTAGTATGCCTGCTCTGTTTTGTCACTTTTGGATCATATGGTTGTGTGTCTGGTGGCCATGTGTGTCACACGGCTTAGTCACACAGGCGTGTGACTTTAACAATTTTGAAAGATTTGGTTATGTTTTGAAAATTTTGAATGTGTTCGTTTTAGTCCAAACCTTTCTTAAAAGTACATTTTATGTCTCGTAAACTATATTAAGAGATGATTGCTTATGAAATGATGTTATATGATATCTGTGAATCTGAATTGGTTTGAAATGTTCTGTTTGTTTGGTAATACCCCTTACCTATTCTAGCGACGGATATGGGATAGGGGTGTTACAATTTCAACCTTCTGTGGTACAATTTTTCAAATGTTTTTCAAAATCAATTGTTTGTGCGCATGTCCACGTAGTAAACAAAGGCTAAGTTTTTGTAAACCTGGCTCTGATACCACTAAATGTAACACTTCATATTCGCCCTAAAAGGCTAGACCAAATTGGAAATGCTACATTGATCACCGAAGTGATCGCGAGAAAATTCTACAAAACAAATACACCTTTTATCGCTTAAGAACATTTTTGAAAACCTTTATTCCATTTTCCCAAAATTATGAATCCAAAAACATATACAATGATTAAAATTCTGTCCTCAAGTTAAAAAGGAAAATTATACCACAGTCTTTTAAAACTTTACAGTTCAACTTAAACAAAATAGCAATTAAAAACTGAAATAAAACTTATAGTTCATTTCCTCCAAAATTGTCCAAGACCTCCGCGTACTAAGCCCATCAACAGAATCCAAAACTGTACCTGAAAGGGGAAATAGAAGAGAGGGTGAGCTACTCGAGCTCAATGTGAAATCAAAACAGTTAAACTAAACAAGCAGAAACAGGAGTAGTTCAGAAGTAGAACATACTTAAAGACAGATGACAGTTGAGTGAATTCTCCTAAAATCAAACTTACACCATATGTACTTTACAGTCATATGGGTCAATCAAACACGCACAATCGCACGTACCATTCAGACACAGTAGCAGTAATCCTCAAACAGTAACAGTAACTATACAGTCAAACAGTCGCAGTCAAAGTCTACAAAATTCTCATAGGCACAAGTGCCTTTCAATCGAATAGTCAATTAAACATTTCAGTCGAACTGACAATATGATGCATATGAATGCAATTGAGTTACGAGAAACCCACCTATCCAGCCAACATAACTCTCCGTCCCCTATCACTCCTCATAAGAGCTTTAAGCTCGTCCCTCCAATCACTCCACTCAAAACCTCGTAAGGCACATCTAACCCTACACTCTAACTAATGTCATCCTGGATTGCTCGACAACGATGGCTATCAGGTTTGTCCATGACCCTTAGGGTATTAGGAATAATAATATGTAGATAGACTGCCAGTCATGTATATTACGTAGCAAATCTAGCGTATAAGCTATACTGTGCAATGCGGTAAACCGCACTGCAGACATGCAGTATGAACTACTAGATCAGATAATAGTACGTAGTGTAGCTAACATAGATGCGGTACAGTACAATGTGGTAAACCACTATACCGTTAGGTTGCAGTAAAACTGCCAGTTTAGTCAATGATACGCAGCGATGCTGACGTATGTACTGTACGGTGCAGTGAGGTAGTCCGCAGTATAGTCAAATTGTCCATGACCCTTAGGGTATTGGGACCGCCCATGACTTTCTAGGTATTAGGGGCTAATAACCAATAGATTAGCTGCTAGTTCAATTCAGTCAATCTTTCTTCTCTTCAAAAATCCCGCCCAAAATAGTTTATGCATATGTATGTATGTATATAGTCAGATGTACACAAATAGAATACCAGTCTCAGATAATTAATCAGAAGTAGACACTCATATCAAATCAGTTAGCTACAAAATCAGTCTTGAGTACAGTCATAACTTGAATTCAGTAGCAATTGTAAAATAAGCTCGTATATCAGTGGCACGTATTCAAACAGTCAGACAGAACTAGTTGCAGACACACTCACCCAGCTAACCGGGTTCAGAATTAAACATGTCACATAACCAATCACAATTATCACATTATCCAAACTCAGATTAGTGTCGTAAATACCCTCACTGGAGCTCAGTCGAGGGTTGGAACACACAAAGTTGCGATTACATTTAAATTTGACCTAAAATTATTATTTGGCAAGATATGGGCACACGCTCGTGTGCTCTGGAGGTGTGGAGCAATCCAGGCAGTGTGAGGGTCCAAACCCTGTGCGAAAGGTAGCACACGACCGTGTGAACAGGCCATGTAACTCACTATCCAATTTTGCTAAAATAAGGTGTGGGACAGACACGGACGTGTGAGGGTCTCACACGCCCATGTGCCATCAGACACGGCCTTGAGTTCCAAAACACAAGCCCGTGTCGGATCCCTAATCCCCAAACCAGCCACATAGTCGTGTGACTCAAAATCTCAAATTCCTAATTCCCAAACTCACACGCCCATGTGCCCAAGGTACACCCCCATGTGAATTCTGAAAAAAAACCCAAAATCGACCAAACGGTCGTATGGCACCTAATTTGGCTCAGAACCATAGTGCTCAAATCCACACGGTTGTATTCTTGGCACACGCCCGTGTGGTCATCGAGGAGGTCATGAAGCAACCCTCAAAATAGCCCGAATCCACCATCTAAGCCACTAGAACCATACTTAATCTTTGCCCTATCAAAGTATATCAGAAACTGGGGATTTCTCATCACTACCATCGGCTAAAAACACAAAATCGAAGGCCGCACATACCCAAAAGATGTCGAATCAACAGTTTACAAAACAAAAGAGGAAGTAGAATAGATAGAGTTAAATCCCACACCTATTGCGAGATCGAAGGAGATGACGGAGAACGACAATACCGAAGCAAAAAAGCCAAAATCGGTTCTTTTGAGTATTATTATTATCAAGAGAAGAAAGAAAATATGAAGAAGCAGTAGAGACAGAGAAAAGGGGAACATGAATACCAAAAACAAAAAGAATCAAAATTGAAATAGAAAATAATTTTAAAAAAATATTTAATAAAATAAAATGATAAAAATTCTAACTTAAAGCTAGGAAAAATAAAATGTTCCAACATACACACACAAGACTCGAACCCACAACCTCCAACAAATAA
Source organism: Gossypium arboreum (assembly GCF_025698485.1). Classification (NCBI taxonomy): domain Eukaryota; kingdom Viridiplantae; phylum Streptophyta; class Magnoliopsida; order Malvales; family Malvaceae; genus Gossypium; species Gossypium arboreum. Next base: position 54,805,967 of record NC_069070.1, read on the forward strand.
CACTTAACTTATCCACCAGACCAGCAGACCCATTCTTGACACTAAATTACACAACTTAACTCATGTGTGCGACCTCCTTGCTGTCCCTAAGCTTAGTAACCCAAAACTTCTAGGCCCAAAATATTGGGGCGTTACATGTGATCTCGACCGCATCATGATATAATTCGACGACATCGGAATTGGCCCAAGCATGAGGGGCCCAAGTGCAAAATGAAGCTTTAATTTTAGTTTGTTAATGTGGTTGCTGGAAAATAAGGATATTTATCCATTTTAGTTATTTTAGTTATTATAGTTTAAGTCTTTAAATTGTGACATAAATTAATTGGCATTTTAAACATGCAATAATCTGAACATCTTTAATTGTGTCCTATTTAGTACAACATTTTAATGTGACTTTGTTCAGACATCATAATTGTGTCTATAGTTTAGACAAATTAAATGGTGTTTAAATTATGTCTTATCAGTGAATTTAAGTTGACTTTAAATGTGTCTTGTAGGGTGGTTGATCAGCAAGCATGTGTATTGAATGACATTAAAGAAGAGGCATGCATTTGGACTTGCATTCAAGAAGAAGCTGCTGATTACTTTTCTCGAAGCACCTTTTTCATGGAGAGTAATAGGTTCAAGTGTTTTCACACTTGACTATTCAACTAGTAGCTTAGTTCACACCAAGGTGACCAACCGAATCCACATGTTCACATTTGGAGGCTATTCATGCGCCATAATCAATATTAAAATGTTGGGTGCATATTCGGCTTCCCAAGAAGGAATCAAACCTTGTTCATACCTTAATTTGACCAATCAGCTTCTATGCATGCATGGATAAAGTCATGAACGTCCAAGAGGGAAAATGACACATAAATTCAGCACATTGATTTAACAACATGCATGCATAGTGGGGAGGACGAATTTACAAGAACATGCTGCAATTCATGAACCAGGACATCATTAATGCATCCATTTAATTGAAGGTTCATGATCCATGCAAGATACATGACCATTCAAGGCATTTGAATTATCTTCCATGCTAAGCATACATGGACGGCAATAAAGGAAGAATGTGTGTCTATTCAGATTTGGAAAGTATTCAAGAACCATCTTTAATGTTTAAGTGTAAATATTTTAATTGTTGTGTGAACATATAGATGTCGAATTTAAGTAGTCATCTTTGTGCTTATAAATAGCTGTCTTGTAAACATTTGAAGGTTAGACTTTTGATCATTTTATGAACCTTATCATATTGGTGAGTGTTTAACTCCCTTTGTTCTCTCTTGACTCTATTGACTTATCAAGACTTTCTTGTGGTGTCAATCCTGTCATTTTCTGAACTTATCACTTTCCTAAAGTGTGGCGTTCAACTCTATATCGTTGGTTCTGTGACATCCCTAATTTGAGCCTAGTCGAGATGTGGTTTTGGGACCATAAAATCGAGTTATAAAATTTATTAAATATTAAAATTCATATCTACTATGTGTGATAGTGCATGTGTGAAATTTTGATGCTTAAATTCTGTTAGTTGAATGTGAATTTTAGTCAAAGGGCTTATGTGAGAAACAAAAAAAAAAGAAAAAAAGTTATGAATTAATTTGAAGACTAGTTAGTGCATGATTCTCAAAATGGGGACTTGCATGTCAAATACCCCATTTTGAGAAGTAGTGGCCGGCCATAATGACAAGGGTGCATAGAAAATGAATTCAAGAAAGTATATTAATATTATATGGCCTTAATTTATAAAAAAAAAGATAAATAAAACATGGTGGGGTGGAAAAAAAACAAAGTTTGGTTCATTCTTATTCTTCATTGCCGTGGTGAAGAAAGAGTAAGGAGTGAAGCTCAAATAATCGGTCATATGCATAGATCTATTCTAAAGGTATGTAATGTGATTTTTGTCAAATTGATTATGAAATTTGGTTGTTAATGACATGTGGTAGATAACCCATGATTTTAATTCTAGATTAAGTGATGTTTGTAAGGATTTTCAAAGTTCATGTAAAGCTTACCTTTGGTCATATTAAGGAATGGTAAATTGGTTGTAATATTATATATATATTGATAGTATATTAGATGGTTTGAGATTTGAGCTAGTTACATGTGCTATTATGAAGATTTATGGGTGTTTTAGAATCGGCCTAAGTGTTTTAGTCATTAATATATATATATATATATATTGCGAATATATGCCTAAGGAATTGGTTAAGTACATTATTGTTCATTGAGTAAGTGATTGAGGAATGGTTAGAAGAAATTGAATGTTAAACTAGTTGATTTGTTTATAATGTCCGATTATGATCATTTATAGAGATGTGAATGAATTGTTGTTATGTGAATAAATATTTATTTGATGATGATATATATATATATATATATATGTATTCGACAATGGGATAAAATGTGTATTAAGGTAAGTTTCATGGTGATTATGCTTGTGATGTTGGGTTAATGTTCGGCATTGAGTAATGTGGGGTAAGGTGATTAATCGGCTATGAAATTAGCTAAATTGAATAGGTATGTTTAATGATATGCTTAGTGTAATGTATAATCTTATAACTCGGTTTGGTATGGAGACAAAGGTTAGATGTATGATTGGATTTTGGTATGTGTTAAATTGGTTAATCAAAGATTTAATATGACGAAATGTTAATGAATAACATAAATGGTTTGCACCTTAAATAGTTGAAATAAAGCTTGCCGATTATGATTAAATGTTTAAATTGTAATGGTCATATATAGGTATATATATATATATATATGTATGCCTTATGTATGTACCATGTACACATAAGGACATTCGGCAATATGATTAAATTCATGTATAAGAAAGCATGATAAATTAAGTGACTCTTTGCTTGTGAAGGTGAATTAGATATAGATTAAATGATATGTGATTGCCAAATGTGATTGTTAAGTGAATAATATTAGTTAAGTACTTAAGCAAATCTATTGTTTTACTTAAGCTTAAGAGCAAAGAGGATCAAAGTCGGATAGGGGAAAAGAGAAAGTAAACGAATGGCCGTGGATATCTAGTCGTCGACCACTTCCAAGGTAAGTTTTAAGTGATCAAATATTGAGTAAATTCAATCATAATAGGACATAATGAGTTGATTTAACAAGATGTGATGTGGCCATGATATGTTTTAAACTTAAATGGTAAGTACATTAGTGTTTGGACTTGGAAATTTAAGAGCAAATTGTAAAAATCTGCTTAGGACAGCAGCAGTAGTGTGATTTTTGAAAATCACCATAAATTGTCGGAGTGGAATTAGAGTCTGAATAAAATATGAAATCAAAGCTCAATGAGTCTAGTTTCTTATAAAATAAACAGTGAAAGCAAAGGAATTTCCTATAGAGAGATATTTAAAGTTGTGTGTGATAGTGTCGGAATGAATCTGAAATCCCTTGTTCTGCATTTAGAAAATTATTATAAATAGTACAAAAATTGTTATAAGATAAAATTTATATGCTTAGACTCCTTAATAAGTCTAGTTTCAAATGAAATCAAATAGAACATACTTTGAATTCTGTACAATGAGAATTTTGATTCGTAGTAAAGACTGGTCAGGTTAGTCAAACAGTGAAACAAGGGAAACTTTAAGAAAAATCTGGTATTGATTGGCCAAACCTAAAATTCTGAAAAATTTATGGATGGAAGATATACGAGTCTATATTCAGGGAAAATTAACGGCAAGTGATTTGGAGCCTTGTAGCTCCGGTTATAAATAATTTAGTGACCATTGGTCAGGAAAACAGCTTGTAGTGAATATGTGATTTTTGTTGTAAACATGGATAAAACTTGTTTTAGTTGCTCATAAGCTATTGATTAAACCCATACTTGAATTCTAATTCGTGATATTGTAAAATGATATATGAGTGTTAGATGGATCTTTGATATTAAAATTTGTGAAATTTGTAAGTTTATGAGTATTCGAATATGAAATGATAGTATGGCGTGAAATTGAATTATTCATTGGAAAAGTGATTGATGTAGATTCGACCAAGACCAAGTCTGTACATGAAAGTGTATATATATGTGATAAGGCCTAATGGCCGATGTGATGAATGTGAAAGTGTGTATATATGTGATAAGGCCTAATGGCCGATGTGATGAATGTGAAAGTGTGTATATATGTGATAAGGCCAAATGGCCGATGTGATGAATGTGAAAGTGTATATATATGTGATAAGGCCTAATGGCCGATGTGATGAATGTGAAGGTGTATATATGTGATACGGCTTAATGGCCAATGTGATGAATGTGAAAGTGTATAAATGTGATAAGTCCCGAAGGGCATTTGTACAAGATACTATATCAGGGTTAAAACCCGCAGGCCTTATCGAGAATATTATCTTGATTAACGTCCATAGGCTTCGTGCTTGTACTATATCCGAGCTTTAAAGACCCGACGGTTAAATGCTAGGATTCAAGTAAGACTTTGATATTGAGTATCGCAATAAGTTACCATCAAATAAGTGTTATATATTTAAGATGTTGGTCGTATTACTTACTCATCGGTGGAGTGATTTGAGGTGAATTATCGATGATCGAAGGGTAAGTAAATGTGATTAATATTATGACTCCAAATATGTGAATGATCTAATTGGTAATGGTATGCCTGTATAATGAAGTATGTGATGAAATGTTCTTATGAATTAGAGCATATTCGCCTAAACGCCTTATGATTTGAGTATGGGTTGGGCTAAATGTACCAATACAAGGTAAGAATTATGTTTTTCACATTTACGTATATGTGATAAGGAATATGTTTATTTCTTTATGTGCCTCTGATAATTCAGTATTTGTCATGTTGAAATACTTAAAAATAAGGGTGTGATTATGAGTAAGTGGAAAGGAACATGGAAAGTTGAAATTTGACGAAGAATGTGCTTTGGAAATATTTGACCATCTAGGTCACTATTATTGAAGGTATATATATATATATATATATATATATATATAAGACGACCAAGTAATTGTCTATTGATATCATGGTTCGAGATGAAGCTCTAGATTAACTTCATCGAACAGTTGAAATGAATGACCAATGACAGTGAATGAGAACACTTTGTTTTGCTTAAAACTTACTAAGCTCGCAAAAGCTTACTCTGTTCAATTATGTTTTGGTGATAGGTTGTGGATTCTGACTACCAGCTCGGGGATCATCAGCACTTCGTCACACTATCTACCATTGCGGCAACTATGTAATTAGACTTAGCTTATGGCATGTATAGGATAGGCAATATAGTAGAATGATATTATGACTATTGTATATAAGCCATACGAAAATGGCATCTGTTGGACGTTTACTTAAAGAAGGGAGTTTAAAATTTTATTCTTCCGATCTTATTCTAATTTCGGTAACACCTCATCCTATTAGGTGTGATTCACGGGATAGGGTGTTACATTTAGTGGTATCGAGCTGCGGTTTAGTCGATTCTAGGACTAACGTAGCACATGTGAGTCTAGTTATACATGCCATAGAGTGATAATAAGATAGTGTGATGATTTACGACGTTAAAAGGTGTTTCTCATATTGTAATGAATTCGATCCCAATCGGTATGTAAGATGGTATTGAGAGTCTTGAGACATGCTTATGATGCGTCAATATTGAGAAAGGTATAATATGAGTAAGTTTTGAGAAAGTGAATTTGGTATTTAATTTAAAAAGCCATGATATACATGTATGATAGATGAATGATATCCTATCGTCCTTACCATAATAAGGTTATTGAGAAAGAAATCATAAACATGTTGTTTGTGTAGCCGAGTGGCTATTAGAGAATTTAACAAAGAACAAAATTGGGGATATGTATATATTCTTATGTGTGTCTGCTCATTGAGCTGGAAGTTTGGTAAAAGAGGTACACATGTATTAGATTTGAATGATGTTCACAACACAAAGTCAATGAGCATGTTATATGCCTATGTGCGAATTAGTGGACTTGAATTTCAAATGTGATTTTGCTATGTGAATCGTGATAACATGTGAATAAATATGTACGAGACTCAACGATGTGAATCCGGGCTTAAAGACCCGATGACTATATGTGCGGAGATTATGTCTGGATTAAGATCCGCTGGCTTTATGTGGAGATTTCATTCGAGCTAAAGGTCTCGACGATGATCCGGGCTAAGTCCCGAAGAGCATTCGTGCTGGCGATATATATATCCAGGTTAAGTCCCGTAGAGCATTCGTCTTGGTGTTACATCCGGCTAAATCTCGAAGAGCATTCATGCTAGTGATGTATCCGGACCAGGTCCCGAAGAGCAGTTATGCTGGTGATATGTATTCGGGCCTTCGTGCCTAGCAGGCTTTGTGCCGGTGATATGTATTCGGGCCTTCGTGCCTAGCAGGCTTTGTGCCGGTGATATGTATTCGACCCGTGCCTAGCGAGCTTTGTGCGGTGATATGTATTCGCCCTCGAGCCTAGCGTGCTTTGTGCGGTGATATGTATTCGGGCCTTCGAGCCTAGCAGGCTTTGTGCCGGTGATATGTATTCGGGTCTTCGTGCCTAGCAGGCTTAATGCCGATGATTCGAGCAAGGTTTAAGTGTTCATTACCGTATGAATTCCTTTAACCGAGCACTATGTGTCCGGAGATCGGTAATTGAGGCACTGTGTGTGCGAATTCCCTTAACCGAGCACTATGTGAGCGAGATCGGTAAATGAGGCACTATGTGTGCGAGTTCTCCAACCGAGCACTATGTGTGCGAGATCGGTCAGTGGGCACTAAGTGTGTGAAATGAGATTCATGTAAAACCATGGTTGGACTATGGCTTAAAGTAAACGACATCCTCAGACAAGTACGATGCTCTTTAAATTGACAAATGGTAGGAAGTAGAATTGAAGTTAGATGTTGAATTTTAATGAGATACTGATATTCGGTATTTGAGTTTGAAATGGGGATTAATAGATATAAATCGACGATTGATTATTGTTTTCGACTGTATATGGGTAACGTTAACTATGATTGAATATGCTAAATGAACTAAATGCTTAGGTACGTGGAAGTTGACTTTTCTGTTGGAAATGAGTTAAGTTGAATATTGAGATGTGATAAAGTTATAAAGGATATTCATTGCTATGTTTTATACATGTTGATATGTGATTTATATGCGTTTGAAATGCAAGTACAAATTCGATTAAGGGACCATTGATTTCGAAATCAAGAAAATGAGATGTATGTGTATACTTGTAGAAATGTTTATGTAACCGTTTTAAGATAAGAAAGTGATTTTATAGATCGATGTGAAAGCAGTAATGAATTACAATTGTTATTGATGAGCTAATGTTTATATGGACATAATTCAATAAGAGGACGTTATCCTAACCTAATTGCTACTAAGATTTACTGGGACGAAAATCCTTAAGGAGGGAGAGTTGTGACATCCCTAATTTGACCCTAGTCGAGATGTGGTTTTGGGACCATAAAATCGAGTTATAAAATTTATTAAATATTAAAATTCATATCTACTATGTGTGATAGTGCATGTGTGAAATTTTGATGCTTAAATTTCTGTTAGTTGAATGTGAATTTTAGTCAAAGGGCTTATGTGAGAAACAAAAAAAAGAAAAAAGTTATGAATTAATTTGAAGACTAGTTAGTGCATGATTCTCAAAATGGGGACTTGCATGTCAAATACCCCATTTTGAGAAGTAGTAACGACCATAATGACAAGGGTGCATAGAAAATGAATTCAAGAAAGTATATTAATATTATATGGCCTTAATTTATAAAAAAAAAGATAAATAAAACATGGTGGGGTGGAAAAAAAAAACAAAGTTTGGTTCATTCTTATTCTTCATTGCCGTGGTGAAGAAAGAGTAAGGAGTGAAGCTCAAATAATCGGTCATATGCATAGATCTATTCTAAAGGTATGTAATGTGATTTTGTCAAATTGATTATGAAATTTGGTTGTTAATGACATGTGGTAGATAACCCATGATTTTTAATTCTAGATTAAGTGATGTTTGTAAGGATTTTCAAAGTTCATGTAAAGCTTACCTTTGGTCATATTAAGGAATGGTAAATTGGTTGTAATATTATATATATTTTGATAGTATATTAGATGGTTTGAGATTTGAGCTAGTTACATGTGCTATTATGAAGATTTATGGGTGTTTTAGAATCGGCCTAAGTGTTTTAGTCATTAATATATATATATATATATATATATATATATATATTGCCGAATATATGCCTAAGGAATTGGTTAAGTACATTATTGTTCATTGAGTAAGTGATTGAGGAATGGTTAGAAGAAATTGAATGTTAAACTAGTTGATTTGTTTATAATGTCCGATTATGATCATTTATAGAGATGTGAATGAATTGTTGTTATGTGAATAAATATTTATTTGATGATGATATATATATATATATATATATATATATATATATATATATATATTCGCAATGGGATAAAATGTGTATTAAGGTAAGTTTCATGGTGATTATGCTTGTGATGTTGGGTTAATGTTCGGCATTGAGTAATGTGGGGTAAGGTGATTAATCGGCTATGAAATTAGCTAAATTGAATAGGTATATTTAATGATATGCTTAGTGTAATGTATAATCTTATAACTCGGTTTGGTATGGAGACAAAGGTTAGATGTATGATTGGATTTTGGTATGTGTTAAATTGGTTAATCAAAGATTTAATATGACGAAATGTTAATGAATAACATAAATGGTTTGCACCTTAAATAGTTGAAATAAAGCTTGCCGATTATGATTAAATGTTTAAATTGTAATGGTCATATATAGGTATATATATATATATATATATATGTATGCCTTATGTATGTACCATGTACACATAAGGACATTCGCAATATGATTAAATTCATGTATAAGAAAGCATGATAAATTAAGTGACTCTTTGCTTGTGAAGGTGAATTAGATATAGATTAAATGATATGTGATTGCCAAATGTGATTGTTAAGTGAATAATATTAGTTAAGTACTTAAGCAAATCTATTGTTTTACTTAAGCTTAAGAGCAAAGAGGATCAAAGTCGGATAGGGAAAAGAGAAAGTAAGCGAATGGCCGTGGATATCTAGTCGTCGACCACTTCCAAGGTAAGTTTTAAGTGATCAAATATTGAGTAAATTCAATCATAATAGGACATAATGAGTTGATTTAACAAGATGTGATGTGGCCATGATATGTTTTAAACTTAAATGGTAAGTACATTAGTGTTTGGACTTGGAAATTTAAGAGCAAATTGTAAAAATCTGCTTAGGACAGCAGCAGTAGTGTGATTTTTGAAAATCACCATAAATTGTCGGAGTGGAATTAGAGTCTGAATAAAATATGAAATCAAAGCTCAATGAGTCTAGTTTCTTATAAAATAAACAGTGAAAGCAAAGGAATTTCCTATAGAGAGATATTTAAAGTTGTGTGTGATAGTGTCGGAATGAATCTGAAATCCCTTGTTCTGCATTTAGAAAATTATTATAAATAGTACAAAATTGTTATAAGATAAAATTTATATGCTTAGACTCCTTAATAAGTCTAGTTTCAAATGAAATCAAATAGAACATACTTTGAATTCTGTACAATGAGAATTTTGATTCGTAGTAAAGACTGGTCAGGTTAGTCAAACAGTGAAACAAGGAAACTTTAAGAAAAATCTGGTATTGATTGGCCAAACCTAAAATTCTGAAAAATTTATGGATGGAAGATATACGAGTCTATATTCAGGAAAATTAACGGCAAGTGATTTGGAGCCTTGTAGCTCCGGTTATAAATAATTTAGTGACCATTGGTCAGGAAAACAGCTTGTAGTGAATATGTGATTTTGTTGTAAACATGGATAAAACTTGTTTTAGTTGCTCATAAGCTATTGATTAAACCCATACTTGAATTCTAATTGTGATATTGTAAAATGATATATGAGTGTTAGATGGATCTTTGATATTAAAATTTGTGAAATTTGTAAGTTTATGAGTATTCGAATATGAAATGATAGTATGGCGTGAAATTGAATTATTCATTGGAAAAGTGATTGATGTAGATTCGACCAAGACCAAGTCTGTACATGAAAGTGTATATATATGTGATAAGGCCTAATGGCCGATGTGATGAATGTGAAAGTGTGTATATATGTGATAAGGCCTAATGGCCGATGTGATGAATGTGAAAGTGTGTATATATGTGATAAGGCCAAATGGCCGATGTGATGAATGTGAAAGTGTATATATATGTGATAAGGCCTAATGGCCGATGTGATGAATGTGAAGGTGTATATATGTGATACGGCTTAATGGCCAATGTGATGAATGTGAAAGTGTATAAATGTGATAAGTCCCGAAGGGCATTTGTGACAGTACTATATCCGGGTTAAAACCCCGCAGGCCTTATGCGAGAATATTATCTTGATTAACGTCCATAGGCTTCGTGCTTGTACTATATCCGAGCTTTAAAGACCCGACGGTTAAATGCTAGGATTCAAGTAAGACTTTGATATTGAGTATCTGCAATAAGTTACCATCAAATAAGTGTTATGTATTTAAGATGTTCAGGTGCGTATTACTTACTCATCGGTGGAGTGATTTCGAGGTGAATTATCAGTATCGAAGGGGTAAGTAAATGTGATTAATATTATGACTCCAAATATGTGAATGATCTAATTGGTAATGGTATGCCTGTATAATGAAGTATGTGATGAAATGTTCTTATGAATTAGAGCATATTCTGCCCAAAAGCCTTATGATTTGAGTATGGGTTGGGCTAAATGTACCAGTACAAGGTAAGAATTATGTTTTTCACATTTACGTATATGTGATAAGGAATATGTTTATTTCTTTATGTGCCTACAGAATTCAAGATTTGTCATGTTGAAATACTTAAAAATAAGGGTGTGATTATGAGTAAGTGGAAAGGAACATGGAAAGTTGAAATTTGACGAAGAATGTGCTTTGGAAATATTTGACCATCTAGGTCACTATTATTCGAAGGTATATATATATATATATATATATATATATATATATATAAGACAGCCAAGTAATTCGTCTATTGATATCATGGTTCGAGATGAAGCTCTAGATTAACTTCATCGAACAGTTGAAATGAATGACCAATGACAGTGAATGAGAACACTTTGTTTTGCTTAAAACTTACTAAGCTCGCAAAAGCTTACTCTGTTCAATTATGTTTTGGTGATAGGTTGTGGATTCTGACTACCAGCTCGGGGATCATCAGCACTTCGTCACACTATCTACCATTAATGCAACTATGTAATTAGACTTAGCTTATGGCATGTATAGGATAGGCAATATAGTAGAATGATATTATGACTATTGTATATAAGCCATACGAAAATGGCATCTGTTGGACGTTTACTTAAAGAAGGGAGTTTAAAATTTTATTCTTCCGATCTTATTCCTAATTTCTGGTAACACCTCATCCTATTCCGGTGACGGTTACGGGATAGGGGTGTTGCAGGTTCCTATCTTTCATAGATAATGGGTTATGATTAACTATCATCTCCATGCTTGAGCTACTATAAGATTTGGGTCCATATTGCAATATAATTTTGGTTCTATCTTTAGCCTAGAAACCGAAACCTATCTTTACATCTTAAACACTTATTCCTTTTCTTGTTTCCAGCCAACTTGTTTCTTTACAACCTAATTCAAAAACTACAATTTATACTTCTTAATTTTACAATCGAGCAAACAAACAGTGACCACCAGTTCGCGAACTGGTTTAATTAACTGTTTTATTTAAATTTTGGATTATTTTGAGAGTTTTGTAAATTTTTTGGACTCTTTGGACTGTTGATTTTAAATTTTTGGATTTTGAAACTGTTTACATTTTTATTCTGCACTTGGGAGATTGAGGAGGCGATGCGTCAACAGTACCCTCAACTGTTTGGGATCAGGTAAAATTTCGACGCCAAAATTTCTTTAAGGAGGGTAAAGTTGTAACATCCTGATTTTTCAGGTTTTTCGTGATTCTTGAGATTTTGGTAAATTTTTTTAAAATTTGATATTTGGTTGTGAATTCATAATAGGAGTGCGTAAATGGGCTTATGGAAGGCCCATGTGATGGCCAAAACCCGGTAGAATTTTTGAATTTTGGACTTAAGAAGTTAGGGGCTTTGGATAGGTGGCCTTATTAGAAATTGTGGGTAAAAAGTATCACAAAAGAGCCTCTAGTAAAGTGGCTAAGTGACACCACTAAAGAACTAAAGAGGTGGCATGTAAGTGGTTGGGGGAAACTTGGGTTCCATTCCCTGTGATGGCAAATATGGTGTTATTTTTATGCTTTGAGCATGCAGGAGTTGTAGTCGAATGGAACTCTGTGGGAGAAGTTTGAATCAGTCAAACCCTTGGATTAAGGAGTGATAAGGGGAGAGATTTTAGGGATTTGAGAGGGAGATAGAGTTAGCCGAATAGAGGGGATTAGAGAGGGGATTTCAACAGAGGGGTATTAGGTTAGTATTTTCGGCATTAGGGACTTAGGTTGTGCCGTTTTCTTCTTTAGGATTAGTCTTTTCTTTTCTTTTTCTTCTCTAGCTGAACCTACCACCCTTCCATTCATCATTCCTTCCTTTTCTTTTTCCAAAACTGTAACACCCCGTACCCGAGTCCGTTACCGGAATCGAACACAAGGTGCACACAGACTTAACTATTTTCACAGTCCATTTAGAAATTTCCAGACAAGCTGGTTACTGCATCACTGTCGCCTTAAAAATCATATCTTGAGTTTCAAAGCTCGAAAATTAGTTTCGTAATTTTTTCCTGAAACTAGACTCATATGTCCATCTACATATTTTTTTCTAGAATTTTTGGTCGATCCAATTAGTACAGTTTATTAGTTAAAGTCTCCCCTGTTACAGGGATCGACTACACTGACCTTCGTTCGTTACGAATTGGATATCTCCCTGTACAGGACTCAATACTAATTCCGTTTGTTTCTATAGAAACTAGACTCAGAGAGGAATCTATACATATATGGAATGACTCCTAATTATCTCTGGTTGATTTACAATGAATTTCCAAAGTCGGAACAGGGGATCCAGAAACCGTTCTGGCCTTGTTTCACGAGAACTTTAATATCTCTTAACATATAACTCATATGACCGTTTCGTTTCTTCCATATGAAATTAGATTCATCCAAGTGCATTTATATAATTTATTCACTATTTAATACCATTCCTACTATTTTTAGTGATTTTTCACATCCACATCACTGCTACTGTCAGCATCTGCCTTTAAGGTAGGCTTTACCTATTTCATGATTTCATGATTCAATTGGCCCTTTTTGCATACATAGCACAAAGAGTGATCATGATTAACCATTCCAATGGCTAACCGTTTCAAAACAATATCATACCTCATAATGATCAACATACAAACGTTTATAGTACTATGCTAAAACGATATGAGCCATTTTCGCATGGCTATCCAAGTTTACACAAACCAAAAGGTACATGACCTACAACAAAAGGGTAGTCCTATACATGCCATTTCAAAGTTCAACCAAAATTGTACCAAAATAGGGGCTTTGATAGTGTGGATGACTTCGACTTGATGATCCCGAATCCGATAGCTAACGAGCAAAATCTATAAAACAAAGAACAAAGAAACGGAGTAAGCAATTTATGCTTAGTAAGTTTTAAGCAAAACAAAGTGTTCTCAATCACTATCATTGGTCATTCATTTCAACTGCTCGATGAAGTTAATCTAGAGCTTCATCTCGATCTATAATGTCATTAAACGCAACACTTGGCTGCCACATATATACTTTGAATAATAATGACCTAGATGGTCAAATATTTCCAAAGCACATGCTTCATCGATTATCGACTTTCAATAATCCTTTCCACTTGTTTATAATCACGTCCATACTTAAGCTTACAAATCATAATCCTTACCTCTTTGATACGATAATTCACCTCGAAATCACTCCACCGATGAGTAAGTGATACGCACTGAACATCTTAAGTACATAATACTTATTTGATGGTAACTTAATGCAGATACTCAATATCAAAGTCTTACTTGAATCCTAGCATTTAGCCGTCGGGTCTTTAAAACTCGGATATAGTACGAGCACGAAGCCTACGGACATTAATCGGGATAATATTCTCGCATAAAGCCTGCGGGGTTTTGACCCGGATATAATACTGACACAAATGCCCTTCGGGACTTATCACATTTATACACTTTCACATTCATCACATTGGCCATTCGGCCCTATCACATATATACACCTTCACATTCATCACATCGGCCATTAGGCCTTATCACATATATATACACTTTCACATTCATCACATCGGCCATTAGGCCTTATCACATATATACACACTTTCACATTCATCACATCGGCCATTAGGCCTTATCACATATATACACACTTTCACATTCATCACATCGGCCATTAGGCCTTATCACATATATATACCTCATACAAATTTCATATTTTTCTTGTACATCAATTTCAGCAATAGCTTATAAGCAACTCAAATAGTTTCATCAAAGTTTACAACAACATCACATATTCACTACAAGCAATTTTCCTGAGCAACAGTCACTAAATTGTTTATAACTGGAGCTACAAAATTCAAAATCAATTAACGTTAAATTTCCCCGAATGTAGACTCATGTATCTTTCATCCATAAAATTTTCAGAATTTTAGGTGTGGCCAATCAATACCAGATTTTTCTTAAAATTTCCCCTGTTGCACTGTTTGACTAATCTGACCACTCTTCACTACGAATCAAATTTTTCATTGTACAGAATTCATAATGTGTTCTATTTGATTCCATTTGAAACTAGACTCATTAAGGAGTATAAGCATATAAATCTTATCTCTTAACCATTTTTGTACAAATTATAGTGATTTTCCAAAAACAAAATAGGGGATTTCGGAGTCATTCCGACACTGTCCCGCACAACTTTAAATATCTCTTTATAGGAAATTTCTTTGCTCACACGGCCTCTTTTATAAGGAACTAGACTAATTAAGCTTTGATTACATATTTTATTCAGCCTATAATTCCACACCAACAATTTATGGTGATTTTCTAAAATCACGTTACTGCAGCTGTCCTAAGCAAACTATTACAATTTGCTCTTAAATTTCCAAGTCCAAACACTTATGAACTTACCATTTGAGCTTTAAACATATCATGACCACATCATATCTTATTAAATCAACTCATTATGTCCTATTTTGATTGAATTTACTCAACGTTTGATCACTTAAAACTTACCTCGGATGTGGTCGAACGATCTCGTGACTATTTGATCACTTTTTCCTTTCCTTATCCAACTTTGGTCCTCTTTATGTTTAAGCTTAAGTACAACAATAGATTTGCTTAGGTACTTAACTAATATTATTCACTTAACAATCACATTTGGCTATCACATATCATTTAATCTATATCTAGAACAATAGATTTAAATATGTATCATATTTATGGTCCAACATAGCAAGAAAATTAAATAGGCTTTACTAGCCACACTTAGTTCTATTATAACATAACTCCCTTACTTATATGTACATTCGGCACAAGCAACTTCATTTCAATTTTTCCATTATTGAACTTATCCATAATATCCTAAGTTCATTTAGTAGCTACAACAATTATACAAATCAACAAGCATTTAACAACAATGTACTTAACCAACCCTTCAAGCATACATTCGACAATATATATATATATGTTAATGACGAAAACACTTGAGTCAATTCTAAGACTTCCACAATCTTCATGCTTACATGCCATAACCGTATGGTTCTTATCACCCTTGGACCACAAAATGCATGAATTTCCCAAATTCTAATTACTATCTTAAGCTCAATTTAGCACTCATTTAGCACTTCAACATAGCCGATTGTCATCTTCACACATTTAAAAAAACATTTGCCATGAGCTAGCTTCTATACTTGATGACCACTCCAAATATACAAAGATTTTCAATGAAAGAGCATTAACATACCTTAATCCCCCTTTTTAGCCTTCTACTTGAAAATTTCAACTTAGAAGCAAACAAATTCCATGGTTTTCCACTACATGCACGGCCTATCTTCTCTAGCTTCCTTTGCAAGAGACAAGGAAGCAAGATAGAAAATGAAAGTTGAAGTCTTTCTTTCTTCCATTCACGGCAATTGGGGGGAGACAACTTTGGTTTCTCCTCCCACTCCCTTCTTTATTTATTATTCTTCCCACACATTTTAACATAATATGTCTATAATATGCCTTACCCCATAGCATGGCCGGCCACCATTTAGATTTTGGCTAATTTGACATGCAAGTCCCTCATGTCAATAATTCATGCATTATTTGGCCACTTTAAATTTCACCTATCACATTTTCAAGTCCTATCACATGGGTCCTTTCTTATAAATTAGCACCTAATTGATAAAATCAAGGCACAAAATATTCACACATACAAATCCCACATATAATAAGCACAGAATATAACATCTAATTATTTTTGTGACTCGGTTTTGTGGTCCCGAAACCACTTTCCGACTAGGGTCACATTAGGGGTGTCACAACTCTCCCCCACTTAAGAAATTTTCGTCCCCGAAAATTTCTACCGATGCATAGTTTAGAATAGCGTCCTCTTATTGAATTATATTCATATAAACATTAGCTCATCGATAGCAATTGTAATTCATTATTGATTTCACATCGATCTATAAAATCATTTTCTTATCTCAAAACAAATACATAAACATTTCTACAAGTATGCACATATATCTCATTTCCTTGATTTCATAAGCAATAATCACTTAATTTAATTCACAATTGCATTTCAAACACATATCGAGCACATACTAACATGTATAATTCACATCATCAACCCACATATTTGTAACCCACATTTTCATCCATGTATAAGCTGTAACCTGGCCGAAAATACACATATACTCAAACATCCCCATAAATATCCTTTATAACTCCATCGTATCTCAATATTCAACTTCCACACACCTGAACATTTAATTCATTCAGCACATACGAACATACCTCATTGCTGGAATTTTTGCAAGCGTATTAACTGAAACTTTTGCAGCAAGATTGCTCATCTCCGAATCACGTGCCTTCGGGATTTAACCGGATATAGCGACTCACTCGATTGTCTTCGGGACATAGTACGGTTATAGTGATTCACACAATTGCCTTCGGGAATTAGCCCGGATTTAGTCACTTAGCACAAAAGCCTTCGGGAATTAGCCCGGATACCATTCGAATAACCAGGCACATATATCAACAAATCAATACACATTCTTATTACATTCTCATTACCAAAGCTCAAACACAAGACACTTATCATATTTGCAATTTCGGCTCAATAGCCACACACCAAGAGCATGATTTGATTTGCTTAAAACATGATCTAATCGAATCATAATTTAAGCTTTATTTACTCAAGAACTTACTTCACATTACCAACCCTTATGTTCATACACAAAGATCAACTTAGCCAAAGGCGGTAGCTCGTTTATTAATCGGCGAATACTTACTTGTAAGGGCTCAACTAATTCAAGCACATATAGCTCTTACAATGCCATATCCTAGATATGGTCTTACATATTCTCACATATCGAGCCGATGGCATGTCCCAGACATGGTCTTACTCACTATCTCAAATCAATGCCTTCGTCCCAGACGAGGTCTTACTTGAATTCCATTTCACACACTTAGTGCCCACTGACCGATCTCGCACTCATAGTGCTCAGTTAAAAGGATTTACACACACGCAGTGCCTCCAATCATTCACACACATAGTGCTCTTATTCATTCGTTATTACACATTGAAATGACTTAACCAAGTCGATAAACATCATGTATGTACACTTTTAAACATATCATCTCATTTAAATTTGAATTCGTATAGTAATGAACACTTAAACTTTGCTCAAATTACGGCACGAAGCCTACTAGGCACGAAGGCCGAATACACGCCACCAAGCATGATTGCTCTTGGGACCTAGCCGGATACATCACTAGCATGAATGCTCTTCGGGACTTAGCCCGGATACATCACTAGCATGAATGCTCTTCAGGACTTAGCCCGGATCATCGTCGAGACTTTTAGCTCGGATGAGATCTCCACACAAAGCCAGTAATTTTAATCCGGACATAATCTCTGTACATAGCCATCGGGTCTTTACCGGACATAATTTCTTCATATAGTCAGCGGGTTTTAAACTCGGATTCACATCATGAGTCTCATACATATTTATTCACATGTTATCATGTTTCACATGGCACAAATCACATTTATAATTTAATCAATTCATTCACATGTAAACATATAACATGATTCTTGACTTTAAGTCGTAAAGATCATTCAAATCAAATACATGTATGCTTCTTTTACTAAACTTTCAGCTCAATAAGCAATCACACAAAAGCATATATCCCCAATCTCTTCCTTTGTTCATTTCTCTAATAACCTTATTATGATAAGGACAATGGGACATCATTCATCTATCATACATGTATTTCATGGCATTTTAAATTAAAATACCAACTTCAATTACTCAAAACTTACTTATGTTATACCCTTCTCAATATTGACACACCATAAGCATGTCTCAGTCCTCTCAATACCATCTGCTACAGCTCGATCGGGATCGGAATTCATTACAATAAATAAACACATTTTCAATTATCAGAAGTCACCACACTATCAAATAATCACATAACGGCATGTATAGCTAGACCCAAACGTATTACGGTAGTCCTATAATCGACTAAACCGTAGCTCTGATACCAATAAAATTGTAACACCCCGTACCCGAGTCCGTTACCGGAATCGAACACAAGGTGCACACAGACTTAACTATTTTCACAGTCCATTTAGAAATTTCCAGACAAGCTGGTTACTACATCACTGTCACCTTAAAAATCATATCTTGAGTTTCAAAGCTCGAAAATTAGTTTCGTAATTTTTTCCTGAAACTAGACTCATATGTACATCTACATATTTTTTTCTAGAATTTTTGGTCGATCCAATTAGTACAGTTTATTAGTTAAAGTCTCCCCTGTTACAGGGATCGACTACACTGACCTTCGTGAGTTACGAATTGGATATCTCCCTGTACAGGGCTTCAATACTAATGCCGTTTGTTTCTATAGAAACTAGACTCAGAGAGGAATCTATACATATATGGCATGACTCCTAATTATCTCTGGTTGATTTAAAATGAATTTCCAAAGTCGGAACAGGGGATCCAGAAACCGTTCTGGCCCTGTTTCACGAGAACTTTAATATCTCTTAACATATAACTCATATGACCGTTTCGTTTCTTCCATATGAAATTAGATTCATCCAAGTTCATTTACATAATTTATTCACTATTTAATACCATTCCTACTATTGCTAGTGATTTTTCACATCCACATTACTGCTGCTGTCAGCATCTGCCTTTAAGGTAGGCTTTACCTATTTCATGATTTCATGATTCAATTGGCCCTTTTTGCATACATAGCACAAAGAGTGATCATGATTAACCATTCCAATGGCTAACCGTTTCAAAACAATATCATACCTCATAATGATCAACATACAAACGTTTATAGTACTATGCTAAAACGTATATGAGCCATTTCGCATGGCTATCCAAGTTTACACAAACCAAAAGGTACATGACCTACAACAAAAGGGTAGTCCTATACATGCCATTTCAAAGTTCAACCAAAATTGTACCAAAATAGGGGCTTTGATAGTGTGGATGACTTCGACTTGATGATCCCGAATCCGATAGCTAACGAGCAAAATCTATAAAACAAAGAACAAAGAAACGGAGTAAGCAATTTATGCTTAGTAAGTTTTAAGCAAAACAAAGTGTTCTCAATCACTATCATTGGTCATTCATTTCAACTGTTCGATGAAGTTAATCTAGAGCTTCATCTCGATCTATAATGTCATTAAACGCAACACTTGGCTGCCACATATATACTTTCGAATAATAATGACCTAGATGGTCAAATATTTCCAAAGCACATGCTTCATCGATTATCGACTTTCAATAATCCTTTCCACTTGTTTATAATCACGTCCATACTTAAGCTTACAAATCATAATCCTTACCTCTTTGATACTGATAATTCACCTCGAAATCACTCCACCGATGAGTAAGTGATACGCACTGAACATCTTAAGTACATAATACTTATTTGATGGTAACTTAATGCAGATACTCAATATCAAAGTCTTACTTGAATCCTAGCATTTAGCCGTCGGGTCTTTAAAACTCGGATATAGTACGAGCACGAAGCCTATGGACATTAATCGGGATAATATTCTCGCATAAAGCTCGGGGTTTTAACCGGATATAATATCGACACAAATGCCCTTCGGGACTTATCACATTTATACACTTTCACATTCATCACATTGGCCATTCGCCCTATCACATATATACACCTTCACATTCATCACATCGGCCATTAGGCCTTATCACATATATATACACTTTCACATTCATCACATCGCCATTAGGCCTTATCACATATATACACACTTTCACATTCATCACATCGGCCATTAGGCCTTATCACATATATACACACTTTCACATTCATCACATCGGCCATTAGGCCTTATCACATATATATACCTCATACAAATTTCATATTTTTCTTGTACATCAATTTCAGCAATAGCTTATAAGCAACTCAAATAGTTTCATCAAAGTTTACAACAACATCACATATTCACTACAAGCAGTTTTCCTGAGCAACAGTCACTAAATTGTTTATAACTGGAGCTACTAAATTCAAAATCAATTACCGTTAAATTTCCCCGAATGTAGACTCATGTATCTTTCATCCATAAAATTTTCAGAATTTTAGGTGTGGCCAATCAATACCAGATTTTTCTTAAAATTTCCCCTGTTGCACTGTTTGACTAATCTGACCACTCTTAACTACGAATCAAATTTTTCATTATACAGAATTCATAATGTGTTCTATTTGATTCCATTTGAAACTAGACTCATTTAGGAGTCTAAGCATATAAATCTTATCTCATAACCATTTTTGTACAAATTATAGTGATTTTCCAAAAACAGAATAGGGGATTTCGGAGTCATTCCGACACTGTCCCGTACAACTTTAAATATCTCTTTATAGGAAATTTCTTTGCTCACACGGCCTCTTTTATAAGGAACTAGACTAATTAAGCTTTGATTACATATTTTATTCAGCCTATAATTCCACACCAACAATTTATGGTGATTTTCTAAAATCACGTTACTGCAGCTGTCCTAAGCAAACTATTACAATTTGCTCTTAAATTTCCAAGTCCAAACACTTATGAACTTTCCATTGAGCTTTAAACATATCATGACCACATCATATCTTATTAAATCAACTCATTATGTCCTATTTTGATTGAATTTACTCAACGTTTGATCACTTAAAACTTACCTCGGATGTGGTCGAACGATCTCGTGACTATTTGATCACTTTTTCCCTTTCCTTATCCAACTTTGGTCCTCTTTATGTTTAAGCTTAAGTACAACAATAGATTTGCTTAGGTACTTAACTAATATTATTCACTTAACAATCACATTTGGCTATCACATATCATTTAATCTATATCTAGAACAATAGATTTAAATATGTATCATATTTATGGTCCAACATAGCAAGAAAATTAAATAGGGTTTACTAGCCACACTTAGTTCTATTATAACATAACTCCCTTACTTATATGTACATTCGCACAAGCAACTTCATTTCAATTTTGCCATTCTTGAACTTATCCATAATATCCTAAGTTCATTTAGTAGCTAAGCAACAATTATACAAATCAACAAGCATTTAACAACAATGTACTTAACCAACCCTTCAAGCATACATTCGCAATATATATATATATGTTAATGACGAAAACACTTGAGTCAATTCTAAGACTTCCACAATCTTCATGCTTACATGCCATAACCGTATGGTTCTTATCACCCTTGGACCACAAAATGCATGAATTTCCCAAATTCTAATTACTATCTTAAGCTCAATTTAGCACTCATTTAGCACTTCAACATAGCCGATTGTCATCTTCACACATTTAAAAAAACATTTGCCATGAGCTAGCTTCTATACTTGATGACCACTCCAAATATACAAAGATTTTCAATGAAAGAGCATTAACATACCTTAATCCCCTTTTAGCCTTCTACTTGAAAATTTCAACTTAGAAGCAAACAAATTCCATGGTTTTCCACTACATGCGACTGACCTATCTTCTCTAGCTTCCTTTGCAAGAGACAAGGAAGCAAGATAGAAAATGAAAGTTGAAGTCTTTCTTTCTTCCATTCACGGCAATTGGGGGGGGGAGACAACTTTGGTTTCTCCTCCCACTCCCTTCTTTATTTATTATTCTTCCCACACATTTTAACATAATATGTCTATAATATGCCTTACCCCATAGCATGGCCGGCCACCATTTAGATTTTGGCTAATTTGACATGCAAGTCCCTCATGACAATAATTCATGCATTATTTGGCCATTTTAAATTTCACCTATCACATTTTCAAGTCCTATCACATGGGTCCTTTCTTATAAATTAGCACCTAATTGATAAAATCAAGGCACAAAATATTCACACATACAAATCCCACATATAATAAGCACAGAATATAACATCTAATTATTTTTGTGACTCGGTTTTGTGGTCTCGAAACCACTTTCCGACTAGGGTCACATTAGGGGTGTCACAAAAACCAGCCCACTACTCTCTTCTGTTCATCTACTTCTTCTTTCCTTACCTCCACATTTGCCGAAAAGCCGCAAAAGCCGAAACCAGTGAAGCTAGGTGGTGCCAATTTCTTGTTGACTAGCAACTCTCTTTTTTCCCTTCACTTTTTGGTGGCCAATCCCTTTATCTTCTAAGCTTCAAATGGTTCAAGAAGGGAGACTGTGGTAAGTATTCATACTCTAAATCGATTCAGTAGTAATTGTTGACAAAAGCTGAAACCCTTATAGTTATGGAGGTGGCCGATTAGAGATATAAGCCTTATTGGGCTTCTTCATTTGATTTTTATGGTTTGTATAGTGGAATAGTTACGTTGTAGGAGCAGCAAGACGTGGGGTGTCGATTTGGATAAGCTTGGATCATATCGTCAAACCTGTGAAGGTAAGTGAACTATGGCCATTAGGGGTCTTTGGCCGAATGTGGTAAGGTAGATTTTGGGTTTGATAAGTATGATTTGTACACTAAAAGTGGAGGTGGATAATTGTAGGTTGCCATGGGAGACTTCGTTGGTGAACGTCACAAAACAGGTGTGTAACGAACCCACTTTCGTAGCTTAAATCGATATATGCCAAAAAGCTGAAATGCCGAAATTTTGGCATTTCGAGGACTCGTGAGCACGCGAACGCTCATAGGTTAGTTGGATTCACTAAGTTCGATGATCGGGATTGTTGGAACAGGTAAGGGCACAATTTTGTGCATGATGGTGAGATGGGCCTCGAGGGGCTAAAATCGGGCCCAATGGGCTTTCGGGTCCATTTGGGGTAAATTTGATAGAAAATGGAACTTGGATATACTGCTTGATAAACGAGTGAATCGGATGTAAAATTTGGGTTATGAGGGCTTAAAGGGCTAGATCGACATTCGTAGGGCCCATTGGGGTTTTGGGCCCAAAAGCCCGAATTTGATAAAGTGCGTTAAAATCATTGTTTAAACACTTGGAGTTATTGATAATTGTTAATGAACATGGAAAACCCTGATATTTTGGTAAAATTACGAAATTACCCTTATAATATGGAAAATGACTATTTTACCCCTAGGTAAAAATGACCATTATACCCCTAGGGTTAATTATGAATTTGATGCATGAGATTTTGATGTACATGATTTGACATGATATGCACATGATATGTATGATATGCACATAATGTATTCATATATGCATGGGTTGGGCTTTTATGAATGGAAAAAGTGCAAAAGGGCTATGCCCCAGTTTACCGGAAAGGGCTTTGCCCCAGTTATTAAAAAAGGCTAGGCCTCCAGTTATATGATAAAGCAGCTATGCTGCCAGTGGAGAGTTTGGTTGGGTGGGTTGAGTTATTCCCCATATGGAGAGCTTGGTTGGTATGGGTGGAGAGTAGCGGTTGGTGGGTTGAGTAGCCTCCCCAAACGGGCTTGCATACATCCATTAATAGTGCATGTGGTATTGATTTGGGCCTTTGGGCCATACCGTTTACAGTAAAGGCTTCGGCCCAGTGATATGAATAATGAAAAGGCTTCGGCCCAGTGATATGAATTATGAAAAGGCTTCGGCCCAGTAATCGTTTAATGAAAGGCTTCGGCCTAGTATATGTTGAGACTGATTTTGGGCTTAGGCCTAGTATGCTGATATTGTTTTGGGCTCTGAAAGGGGCTTGTTGCACATTGAGTTTCCAAACTCACCCTCTTTCTTAACCTCGCAGGTGAGCCTTGATGTGGGGACTTGGAGCCGGAGTGGATTCAGAGTGGCCACGTTGATCGTTTTTGGACTTTAAAATAAGTAACTGGTTTCCTTTGGTTTACCTTATTTACGATTTATTTTTGGGTTGTAATAAGGCCATTTTAACTTTATTTTTTTCTCTTTTTTGGGATTATTTTATTTTTAATAACTTTAAACTTTCTGATAACAAATCAAATGGGCTAGACCTAGGGACGATACTTGTTTTCAAAATAACACAACGTCACGATTATTCGGTTTATCAAAGATATCCACTCAAATAGATTTCAACTCGTTATAACCAAGTGTGGCAATGGTTGTGGGCATGTCTAGGATTGGATCCAATCGAAGAGCTTAGTACTTAAGCAGCCTTCATGGCTCACCTCCTCTGTTACGGATACCTACTTGGTGCACAGCTTCCATTCACTTTGTTAGCTTAACAAAAGTCAGCTATTTAAAACACTGAAACGAAACGTGGATTTGTAACTTCAATGTGGTACGTCGAATTCGGCCATAACATCTGGGCCAGGTTTGGGGTGTTACAAATGGCCCATTAATATGTCTCAATCCCATCCTAAAGTATGGAAAGTAATTTTATTGAATATCAGGCCAAATTATCAAAGTGGTCCAAATTGTAAAATATTTAAACTATAGGTCCAATTTAGTTTAATAGGTGGATCATCATGTACGAATTCAGCCCAAGGGGCCTATTTAATTCATTTGGCTAAATTCCCATTAAAAGTCCACACTTCGAATTTTTTTATTTTTTTTATTTGATGAGTTGCCATGTTAGTTATTCCATTAAGGTTAGGAAAACTTATTTTGGTGGCTTATAAATAGGATGGACATTCACCCTTATACACATACAATTGATTTATGTTTTTTGAGTTAATAATAATTCTCTTTGAGTTTTTCTTCAAAATTTTCTCTTGAGTTTCTTTTAGAAGTTCTTTTAACAATCTTTCAGGTTGTGGGAATCATCTGCAAGCTTTCTCTTGAGGAATTAGAGCTATTGAAAGAAGTTGTGAATTCTTAATGTTTCTAAAGCTTCTTAGGACATCATCTTCTCTTTTCTATCTTTAATTTATCGTTTCTTGCTTATTTAAGTTAGTTCTAGAAATTTTGGCTTGCTGATTTTATTGATTTTCATTACAGGTTAAAGTTGCTTCAAGAAAGATGTTCTCCTATCTTGTTTCATCAAGAAACACATCAAATTTAGGAGTTTTAACTTGTTGTTTCAAACATTCTTTCATAAAACAGATTGCTTTTGTCTTAAAAATCACTTCTAACAAATCTATTTGTGTGACAGCCTTAAAACGACCCTAGTCGGAATGTGGTTTCGGGACCACAAAACCGAGGCATAAAAATAATTTAATATTCATTTTGATGCCTATAATATGTGTTAATTCGTGTGTGACATTTTTGATGTTTTGATTTAGAGTTATAAATGTGAATTTCACTAAAAGGACCTAGTAGTAAACTTTGAAAGTAGGATAGGAAATGTGTGATGACTAATTGAATCATGCATGCAAAACAATGGTTTTGCATGTCAAATACCCTTCTTTTTATAAGTGGTGGCGGCCATGATGGTCACATATATATAATATGTATTAAATCTTAATTAAATGACTATTATTTTATGCAAAAGAAAGGTAATAAATAAAAGAAAGAAAAAGAAAAGGGTAATGAAAACAAGGCTTGTATCCTTGGTTCTAGCTTGGCGAAACTTAAAGGAAGAAAGGGATATAGCATTCGGTTGTCTTAAGCTCAAAACAAGGTTAGTAATTCATGTTAGATTTTGGAATTTTAGCTTAATTTAAGTTAATTACTAAGTTCTTTAATTAGCCTATGTTAAAATCTTGGACTTGGGTGGTGAATGAAGCATTCGGCCATGGTTGTTAGTGAAGAAATTTGATTACCTTCTTCATGTTTTAATGAGTAAATGTGATATGGGTGTTAAGCCGGAATGATGTTTAAGTACGAATGTGTTTGGATGGATGTGCTTATGAGTATGACTTGAGATAAAATGGTGGTAATGTTGTATACACTTGATAAGTATGTTAGATGGTTTGAGATTTGAACTAGTTATCAAGTTCTTTAGGTAGCCCATGCTAGGAATTTTGATTTTGGCATGACTAGGACTTTCGACCATAGTAGCTATTGAGGGTTTAGGTTTGTGATTCATGTTAAATTGGATGATAGGAAGAAAATCGGCTTGTGTATGTGTAGTTGCCGAATGTGAATTTAGGTAACATTTCTTGTAACATTGGCATTTTAAAAGTGATGGAATGGGGATTTAAGCTTGATAAGATTTTGTTAAGGATGAATGAAAAAAATGTGTATTCGGCTAGGGATGATATGATTGATTGGTGAAGTGGCTAATAGGGATTTTAATGAAATTATGCCAAGGCCGAATGTATCATGAAGTAAATAAAATGCTAAATCGCATTATATGCTTATACATATAATCGGCTAGGAAGGTTTGATATGAAGCTTTGATAAGTTTGAGAGATGAATGACCGAATGAGCAATAGGTTATGTATGGATGAATTTTATGCATATGTTTGTGTGTAGCATTAGTAATTTAATGGCATTCGACATTGTTTAATTAAAATTTGAAATGAATGCTTGGAAGATTAAATAGGTCGCTCTAATGACCAAATATGCTAAAAGCTAAAATATGGACAAATGATACGAATGAATTGGTTTTTGAATTGTATATGGTAGCCGTATGTATGTGTTTGATTGAGAAGTAAATTTGTTTGAATTAGCTCAAGAGCTTAGAGGACCAAAGTTGGATAAAGGAAGGAAAAAGTGATCGAATAGCCGTCGAAATCGTTCGACAACATCCGAGGTAAGTCTTCGAGTAATGACCCTACTTGAATTATATTGAAATGATTTTTCATATTATGGCGGATAGCCGAATGTGCGTAGGGACTACGTTATAAAGTCAATTGAAATCATGCTCTTTGTGTGTGGCTATTGAGCCGAAATTGGAAAGGTTTGATAAATGTTTTGTGTTTGAGCCTTAGTAACGAAAATGAAATATGGATGTGTCATGATTATTGATATATGTGTGCATGAGCATTTGAATGATACCGGGCTAAGTCCGAAGGCATTTATGCTAGTGATTATATCCGGCTAAGACCAAGGCATTTGTGCGAGTTGTTATATCCGGCTAAGACCAAGGCATTCGTATGAAGTTGTTATATCCGGGCTAAGACCAAGGCATTTGTGCGAAGTTGCTATACCCGGGTTAAGACGAAGGCAATTGTGCTTGTGGTTATATCCGGCTAAATTCCGAAGAAACTT
Organism: Gossypium arboreum; assembly: GCF_025698485.1. Classification (NCBI taxonomy): domain Eukaryota; kingdom Viridiplantae; phylum Streptophyta; class Magnoliopsida; order Malvales; family Malvaceae; genus Gossypium; species Gossypium arboreum. Next base: position 54,833,713 of record NC_069070.1, read on the forward strand.
GGTTTGAAGGTGAGCGTTTTGTGCTGTAATAAATTCAATTAATACACTCGAAAAACCCAAACGATAAGGTATGTTTGCATGTGCATCGGAAAAGTCGATTCGTTTGAAATAGTATTCGTTCAATCGACTAACGAACTTTCGGCTCTTAGATAGGTTGATACCTTGTGTGTGTATATGTTGATGAAGTGTGAAGTAAGTATGATTATGAGAATGTGTATTAATAAAGTGATTCATTTAGCTATGTGAACGTAATACTTTAGTCAAAGCCGATTTCATTACTTGAAACTTACTAAGCATTAAAATGCTTACCCGCTGTTTGGCTCTTTGTTTTCTAGATTTTGTTCGTTAGCTATCAGATTCGAGATCATCAAGTCAAGTCATCCACACTATCAAAGCCCTTTGGTACTCTTTTAGTTGAACTCTGGATATGGCATGTATAGGACTACCCTTTGTTGTTTTTCAAGTACTTTTTGTGATGTATGTGTACACCATGCGAAAATGGCTCGTAGAAGTGGAGTATGGCATTAGACCATTTGTGTTTATGTATATATATATGGTTTCATGATGTGACTATGGACTGGAATGGAAGTGTTGGGCAAATGATCAGCCATTGGAATGGCTAAATATGATCATATGTGGACCTATGTATGACAAAACTCTAGTTGGTCCATGGGAAACCACGAAATAGGTAAAATTTACCTTGAAAACAGATGCTGACAGCAGCAGTGGTGTGGATTTGAAAAATCACTAAAATTTGTAGAAATGGAATTAAATAGTGAATAAATTATTTAATCGAACCTTGATGAATCTATTTTCATATGAAAGTAACAAAATGATCATATGAACAGTATATTAAGAGATATTAAAGTTCTCGTGAAACAGGGCCAGAACTGTTTCTGGATCCCCTGTTTCGACTTTGAAAATTTACCATAAATTATCCAGAGACAATTAGAAGTCATACCTTATATGTATAGATTCCCCTTTGAGTCTCGTTTCATTAGAAATAAACGGTATGTGTATTGAATCTCTGTACAGGGAGATATACAAGTCGTAATACATGAAGGTCAGAGTAGTCGAACCCAGAATCAGGGGAGACTTTAACTAATAAACTGTACCAATTGGCCCGACCAAAAATTCTAGAAATAAATCCACAGATGGATATATGAGTCTAATTTCAGGGAAAATTTACGGAATCAGTTTTCGAGTTTTGGAACTCGAGATATGATTTTTAAGGCGACAGTGACGCAGTTAGCCAGCCTGTCTGGAATTTCGTTTTTTTTAAAAGGACTGTGAAAACAAAGTAATTAAGTCTGTTAGCACCTCGCGTTTGACTCCGGCAACGGTATCGGGTACGGGGTGTTACAATTTGTGTTTTGTTTTTCCAGATCTGGTGTTTTCTTGAGGTCCAAGGATGATTTCTTTCCACCCAAGAAACCCTAATTATTTGTCTATTAGACTCTTTACTAGCCGGTTCATCTTTCTTTTGTGACAACTAATATGTTTTTGTTGTTTCTCATTTCAATTTATGTCTATTATTCAAATATTAATATCTAATCAACAAATGAAATATAGCATATATACACATTTACAAGCCTTAAATTGAGCTTATGGGACCTTGAAAATAGTTTAGAAACAATCACGAATTAATTTGACAAACTTTGACAAAATTTACGATCCATTTCCATTCATCCACATCAATCTTTATCATTTGGTATCAGATTTGGGCGTTTTGGGTGTTCATGGTTGATTTCTAAACTGATTGCCATTGCAAAATAGCCTATATAAGCACTTTTTACCCAAAAATATTTTTTAATATTTTTTGAGTGGGTAAATATTTTTCAATTGATCTGAAATTTTTTTATATTGATTCTTGGCACTGTATTACAATATAAAAAATATTTTCCATGAAAAAAGTGATCGATAAAGTACAGAATCTTTCCATATCAGATCTACATTATTTGAGGAGGTTCCATTTTAAATTTTGTGATTTTTTGAAATTGTAAACACCTCAAACGAAGTTTGTCAAATTGCTTCACAATTTTTTGAGTTTCAACAATTTTCATTGACTCTTAGCCTTAGGTTTTCAACTATTTTTTATTATTATTCTGATACACATTTATTGTTTCTTGTGTTATTAGATTAAAAGCATGTTGCACATTTAGTAGATTAAAAGCACGTTGCACATTCCTTCCTCCGTGCAACACAAACCGTTGGTGTCTAGCCACTTTTGGACTCCTAGTGCCGTTAGGATATTTGGTAGCTAGATTTTTTTAACATTTTGATTGATTGTCATAAATACTCCTAAAGGACTCACAAAATTAATTCTTACCTCATTGAAAATTTGATTTTTATTTCTGAGTGCATAGTAGTGAGGTTTGTTTAATTTTTCTTTTCTTGAGTGTTGTGTTCTTTTCAGGCTTTCATAATGATTCAGAATACTATGATTTGGAAGTTGCAAAGGCAAATAGAGGAACTATTAGACAAGGGAAGATGGTCAAATGAAAAGAGGAGTACGATTGATCTCTCACCTATTGTGAAATGTTATTGGTGTAGTTCAAAAGATCATAAGGGTTTCCAATGTCCAATTAAACATCCAACAAGAGAAGAAAGTAAGTATGACTTTATACCATTTGTGATATGTGATGGCAAACTTTATGAACCGAAAAAAGATGATAGTGATAACTTTTTCCTTGAATCTATGGAGTTAGATGAGATAGAAATGTTATATTCTCCTACTGAGATGTATTGTACTAAATTGAATAGTCATAATACTTGTGAGGAGGATATGGGAAGTGAGGAAAAATCTTGTGAAAAGACCAAGAGAAAAGAGACCTTGAGTGATAAAAGTCTACCTGATGGTCCAAATTTGGTGAGTAAAAATCCATATGAGGTAAAATTGGAGAATTCTCACGAGGAAAAAGAATATGAAAAGAAAGAAAATACCCATACGAAAGTGAGGAATGATTATGTTTTAACTTACCTTAACTTAAATTTGTTTAGTGGTGTTTCCTTATTGCAGGACTTGAAGGATCCATTGACGAACTCTCAATTATATTACTCTACCATCAATAGATGATTTCACTTGTGGGAGAGATTAAGTTGAACATTAATAAGTCTTCACAAGTGCTACAAGGTAAGAAAGGTAAGGAAACAATAGAAATTGATTTAAGAAGGCATACCTTGGATGTTTTTGATAAGTATGCTACTAATTTTGTTTGTAAAATATTTCCTTACAACATGCTTTCTCGTTGGTCAAATTTCATTAAACCTTGATCTGACAGTTTAACTGATTTTATGGGTTTATCTAAATTTTTAAAGGTTAAAAATAGTAATTCTGATGCATTAAATAAGTTTCTTTAAAAGCATTTTATATATTTTCTCTTGTAACAAAATTTTCTATCTTGACTTTTAACGATGAATTTTTACATTATAATATTAAACTTCTTGATTTTGATAACTATGTGAAATTCTTGACTCATCGCTTGAAATTCTTATGGATGACCATGTATATTCAAAGAAAGTTACAAGTTATTTTATACTTGAACACTCATGTGTCTAATATTTCTATCTTTAGTGTTCATAGCTTGTTTTTAAATGAGACATACATGATCAAAGTTGATTTGAAGGATCAAAATAATGTCTTTGATCCTTCAGATATTTTTTGTAACACCCCAAACCCGGCCCAGACGTTATTGCCACATTTGACGTGCCACATGGAATTACGACTTAGTATGCATTCGTTGGTTTAAGTGATTGGGGTGGTCTTTGTAAAAACAGCGGTTGAATGAAAAGCCGGTTTATCAATCTTTAGGCTATCCATTTGTTGTGCTTGTTGAGTCTTGGAAAACGTTCATTAATTTTAAAAACCCGCGCAGCCTAACACTAGCAATTTCGACATAGTATAAATATAATAAAAAAATAAAACCATAGCAGAAAAAGAAATTTAAATAGAGGCCTTATTACAACTTAAAACCCAAAATTAAATCAGAATATAAAATAATAAAAAAAAATTAACTTAGAAAAACTAACTTTGCAGATGATGTGGCCACTCCAAATCCCTCACAGCTCCAAGCCCATTATGGTTGGGAATTTCCTGCAAAGATGAAAATAAAGGGTGAGTTCGGTAAACTCAGTGTGTAACATAACCCAACCATAGCCCAAAACAGATCAAACCTCAGAGTAAGACTTATCTGGGCCTTGGCCCAGTACAGAAATTAGAATGAAACCCATAGGCCCATAGCAGATCTGTAACAAATATATCATGAATGCGTAAATCCCAACCCAGAGCCATCCAAAACACCCCCGTACCAGCCTTACACCATGTGGGGAGACTACTCGACCCACCCAACCGCTACATACCACAGAAATTGCAGCGAGGCTACCAGATATTGCGACAAAGTCACCAGATACAGATATTGTGGCTAGGCCACCAAAACAGATATATATATATGTGGCGAAGCCAGCAGATTGTAGCGAGGCTGCCAGAACACTTCCTCCATCAATATAAACCTATGTCCCATGCAACAGAAATAATATGTCATGGCATACGTATATAGAAATAGAACATCATGCTTTTCAGAAAAAAAATAACCCTAGGGGTAAAATCGTAATTTTGCATGCATAAGGGTATTTCAGTAATTATTACCTATTGCTAAGGTTTCATGCTCATTCTAACGTTTACCAAGTAATCAGAAGTACTTACCTCGTCTTTTTACCAAAGTGGGGCCCGTTGGCCGATTGGCCCGTTTTCGGCCCATTAAGCCCAAAAATACCGTTGTGCATGAAAATGCACACTCTGCACTCTAATCATCCAAATGCACCATATTCATTAACAATTGTCTCACGAGCGCTCGCACGCTCACGAGTTCACGAAATACCAACGTTTCGATATTTCGGCTTTTACCGATTCAGTCTAAGGGAGGGTGTCGTTTACACACCTGGTTGATGACAATTGATGATGATATCTCCCAGGCGATAATCCTAAAATCGATCAATAACACATTAGACTTACGAATTAACGATAATTAACATAAATCCACGTCAACTAACCCAATCATCAAACAAGTTAGTCATTTACGCACGAGGGGCAAAATAGTTATTTAACACCCTAGGGGCAAAATGGTAATTTTACCCCACAAGGGTATCTCGGTAATTCTACCCTATAGGGTTATTTTGGTATTTCTACCCTATAGGGTATTTCAATAATTCTATCCTACAAGGGTATTTCGGTAATTCTACCCTACAGGGGTATTTCAATAATTCTACCCTACAGGGGAATTTCGGTAATTCTACAACTTATCCACTTGGGCCTACGGACCCATTGGGACCACATGGCCCATTTCAGTCCATCCGGCCCGAAATAGCCGTCCTATTGCTAGAGTGATGAGAAATACACACCTGCTAGGAGACTACAGTTAATCCGCGCTCCAAACACTCTTAGCTGATGCCCAACCCAAACAAACACGTCACAAAGCGAAAGGGATCAACCAAGAAGGGTATGCCTACTCTCTTCATGGTTTGCTCTATTTAAAGCCAGCTCTCCATCTACTCTTATGTTAGCTTCCCGATGTGGGATCCCTCCATCACCAGAGTTTAAAACCAACACCAACTCTTGTCGTCTCAACATAGCAAAATAATCAACCTTTGCGTGCCAAGGGATTCGAACCAAAGTCCTCTCACATGCCAACTCACGCCACCACCACTAGGCCATCAACTCATTTGTGTCATAAATCCAACACATTAAACTTTAAAGTGCACTACTTGCTTCCAGATTTATTGAAAAGAAAAACCAAAATTTATTGCAAGAGCCAAGACTTGAACCTTGGACCCTTGCTTCCTCTATGGCGTCACTTCCTTGTCCCCTAAGTGGCGCTACCTTGCCACTACACCACACTCTTTTTTGTGTCATCTTTTACCCCTTTACTCTTAAAAGCCCAAACGCCAATTGCATCACCTGTTCATAAAATTAAAATTCCGAAGACTACCACGGATTTAACTTAAGTTTAGGCCTTCCAAAGGCCCACTAACCTACTAAAATATGTATATTAACCAACCAGAACACACACAAATTTTAAAAATCATAGAAACACAGAAAACCCGAAAATTGGGGCGTTACAACTCTACGCTCCTTAAAGAAATTTTGTCCTCGAAATTTTACCTGAATCAAACAGATGAGGATATTGTTGACGCATCGCCACTTCTGGCTCCCAAGTAGCTTCCTCTCTGCCATGATTACGCCACAACCACCTTTACTAGCGGAACTGATTTCCTCCTCAAAATCTTAACATCTCAATCAAAAATCTATACAGGCTCTTCCTCAAAAGTCAAGTTTGTTTGGACCTCGATCTCTACAACCAGCACAACATGAGTAGGGTCAGAATGATACCGCCTTAACATGGAGACGTGAAAGACATCATGAATCCTATCCAACTCTGGAGGTAGCTCCAACTGATAAGCCATTGGACCCACTCTCTTAACAATCCGATAAGGCCCAATGAACCGCGGACTTAACTTCCCTTTCCTCTCAAACTTCCTCTCAAACCTTAATATTTTCTTCCAAGGTTCAACCTTCAAGAAGACCATATCACCTACAGAGTACTCAACTTCCTTGGGCTTCAAATCTGCATATGACTTCTGTCTATCAGATGCTTTCTTCAACTGGTCTCTAATCAACTTGACCTTATCCTCAGTATCTGCCACCAACTCAGGTCCAAGAACCTGTCGTTCATCCAACTCGGTCCAACAACTATGTGTACGACATCTTCGCCCATACAGTGCCTCATAAGGAGCCATTCGAATACCTGCCTGATAACTGTTGTTGTATGCAAACTCTACCAATGGTAAGTAATCCTCCCAACTGCCTCGAAAGTCGATAACGTATCCCCTCAACATGTCTTCCAGAATCTGAATAACCCTTTCCGACTGACCATCAGTCTAAGGATGAAAGGCTGTACTAAAGTTCAACCGCGTACCCAACGCCTCATGCAACTTTTACCAAAATCGAGATGTGAATCTAGGATCTCGATCAGAAATAATCGACACTGGCACTTTGTGAAGTCACACTATTTCCACCACATACAATTTTGCTAACTTCTGAAGTGAATAATCAGTGCGGACAGGTATGAAATGAGCAGATTTGGTCAACCTATCCACAATTACCCAAATCGAGTCCTTCTTCGACGGTGTTAAGGGTAACCCGCTCACAAAATTCATGGTTACCCTCTCCTACTTCCAAAGTGGTACTTTCACTGGCTGCAAAAGTCCAGAAGGTAATTGATGTTCAGCTTGCACTTGCTGATAAGTCAGACATTTTCCCACAACTTCCATTACCTATCGCTTCAATCCAGGCCACCAATACAACTCCTTTAAGTCGCGATACATTTTACTCCTTCCAGGATGCCTAGCACACAGACCTCCATGAGCTTCTTTCAGAATTGCTTACCTCAAGTCAGAGTCTTTCGGAACATAAACTCTATCTCAGTAACATAGAACTCCCTCCTTTGCTCAATCAGAACTCGAAGTATCCCCATTTTAACTCGCCGGAATCGAGAAACCAGGACTCATCCTCATTGTTTTTCCTTAATCTCATCCACCTGTGTCGGCCTAACTTGCGCTTCGCTAACAGACTCATCGTCATCATACAGACTCAAACGAGCAAACATGGCTCTCAGATTAGATACAGTTCTATGACTTAGGGCATCAGCCACCATATTAGCTTTGCCTGGGTGATACTCAATCGCTCAGCCATAATCCTTAAGCAACTCTATCCATCTCCGCTGCCTAAGGTTCAGCTGCTTCTAAGTTAGCAAGTACTTAAGACTCTTATGATCTGTGTATATAATACACCTTTCTCCGTACAGGTAATGTCTCCAAATCTTAAGCGCAAAGATTATCGCTGCCAACTCCAGATCATGAGTAGGATAGTTAACTTTATGTGGTTTAAGCTGTCGCGATGCATAAGCAACCACTTTACCCTCTTGCATCAGCACACAGCCCAACCCTACATGTGATGCATCACTGCATATGGTAAAATCTTTTCCAGACTCCGGCTGAATCAGTATAGGTGCCTCGGTCAGAACTTTCTTCAGCTTCTCAAAAGATTCATGTTGTTTCTCAGTCCAAACAAACGGTACTCCCTTCCTTATAAGCTTTGTCAAAGGTGTTGCCATCACAGAAAATCCTTCCGCAAACCTTCTATAGTACCCAGCTAAACCCAGAAGACTTCAAATTTTCGACACTGACCTCAGTGGCTTCCATTCCAGAATTGCTTCAATCTTTTAATGGTCCACCTTGATCCCTTCAGCAGAGACAACATGGCCCAAGAAAGTTACCTCTCTCAACCAGAACTCACCCTTACTAAATTTCACATAAAGCTCCTTCTCCCTCAGCACTTGCAGCACAATACGAAGATGCTCATCATGCTTCTCCTCAATTTCAAAATAAACCAGAATATCATTGATAAAGACAACCACAAATCGATCCAAGTATGGCTGGAACACTCGATTCATCAGATCCATAAATGCCACAAGTGCATTCGTCAACCCAAATGGCATAACTAAGAACTCATAGTGACCATACCGAGTTCTGAATGTCGTCTTGTGAATATCCACCTCCTTAACCCTCAACTGATGATACCCAGATCGAAGGTCAATCTTGGAAAATACTGAAGCTCCTCTAAGTTGGTCGAATAAATCATCGATTCTCGGCAGTGGGTACTTGTTCTTAATCGTCAGTTTGTTCAACTGTTGATAATCGATGCACATCCGTATTGACCAATCTTTCTTCTTTACGAACAACGCTGGTACTCCCCACGGAGACACACTTGGTCTGATGAAGCCTCTATCCAATAACTCTTGAATTTGGGCTTTCAGCTCCACCAACTCCTTCGGTGCCATCCTATAAGGTGCAATAGACACTAGTGCCGTCCAGGCAACAAGTTGATTCAAACTCAACCTCTCGGTTCGGGGGCAAACCCGGAAGCGCCTCTGGAAAAACATCTTGAAAATCCTTGACGGTTCTAATTTTATCCACTGTCAGATCCTCAGTTTTCGATTGGCTTACAAATGCCAAATAAGCCTCACATCCCTTTCGAATCCACTTCTCGGCTCTCAATTCTGACACCACGTTAGACAGATAATCCCTACGCTCGCCTATCACCAAAACCTCCTCATCCTTTGTGGTCTTTAACATTATTCGCTTAGCAGCACAATCCAGAGTAGCCCTATGCTTAACAAGCCAATCCATTCCCAAAATGAGATCGAATTCTCGAAAGGTAGCTCCATCGATCTCCAGAGAAAACTTTTCCTTGAGTTTCTATAGGCACATCTCTATACGCTTTATCTACCCTAACCGAGTGACCCAAAGGACTTAGTACAGATACCCCACTCACGGTCTCCTCAGAGTGCACACCCAGCGACCTAGATATAGCACATGCAATATATGAATGGGTAGATCCAACATCTATCAACGCAGTGTATGGCATACAGGAAATCAGAAACGTACCAGTTATGACGTCAGGTGCATCGCCCTCCTCTCGGCGACGAGCTGCATACACCAACGCCGACTGACGAGCCTCAGTAAATTCAGCACCCCTGTCAGGTGCTCCTCTTCCTCGACCATTTCCATTACCACCACTGCCTTGCCCACGTGTGACAGCCTAAATTGACCCTAGTCGGAAAGTGGTTTCGGGACCACTAAACCGAGTCATAAACATAATTAGCCGTCATAGTGGATGCTCATTATATGTACATATGCATGTGTGAAAATTTCATGTTTGAATTTTGTTAATTGTAAGTGAATTTTATCAAATAGGACTTATGTGAAAAAATTTAGAAATGTGCTAGGCAAATGTAAAGTGGCCTATTAATGCATGTTGTGAAAATGATGGGCTTGCATGTCAAATTTCCCTAAATTAAAGCCTAGTGGCCGGCCATGACAAAGGGTGATGGGCAAAACATGTCATAAAACATGTTGTGTAAATGGGTTATGTTGGAATAAATAAAATAAGGAGTATGGGTAATAAAGAAATGGAAAAAGGAAAGAAGGTGTGTGATCCCCCCATTGTCGTGAGTTGAGGGAAAGGAAACAAAAAAAAAAGTGTGTTCATCCTTTTCATTTCTTTTGGCCGAAAATTCTAAGGAAGAAAGAAGGAGTTCTTGCTCCATGTTTGGTTTAGAAGAGGATTAGGAGGAGGTTCGGCCATACTTGTATCAAGATTAAGGTATGTTTGATGTTGTGCCATGAGATTCATGCATGTTTTTTTAGTTGCTAGCTTGATGTTCTTATTAGCCCATGGTTCAAATCTTTGCTATGTCATGGGGATGGTATTCGACCAAGGTGGATTTTGTGTTGATATCATTGCATGCTAAATGTGAAGCTTGTTAATGATGCATGTGATGGTGGATTGATAACTCTTGGATCTCCTTTTAGCATCCTTGAGTGAGACATTAAGTTCCTTGTTCAACCATGACCAAAATTGAAATGGTAAGGTGTTGTGATGCATTCGCCATGGTAGGATATAGAAGAGAAATAAGGTTGTTGTTAGATGAAGTAGAGTCTAACAAATAAGCTCGTATGTGCATTAGTTGCTAGATGGAGAAGAATCGGCTAGCAAGTTGTGTGCTAAGGCGAATGTAATTTGGTATATTATGGGTAATGCATGTGTTGAATTAGTGTAAAGGAGAGGATGCTTTAATAGTGTATATATGTGTATTAGCCAAGTTTTGAACTTGAAACAAATGGTGTTTAGTCAACACAAGTGACCATACTTGTAGAATGTATTAAGTGTTGCAATCGGCCTTAGCATAGATGTGTATGTTCGGCCATTGGTAGCCTATTGATGGCTTTAGCTTGACTTAGAAAATTCGCTAAGGGAAATATTAGCTAGTATGTTGAATTGGATTTGTGATTTCGTATATATGTGACTCTAATGTCTAATGTATATATGGGCTAAGTACCTTGAGCTTCTCTTTTGATGTTCGAATGAATTGTATTAAATAGTTGATGTGATTAAAATGCATATGATCATTGTGTATTTGAGCTAAAAGGTGGCCATATGACCTATCAAACTCCTTGTCATATTCGGCCATAAGCTAGCAAAATGAGACTTTGATAAGTTAAATTTGTTTGAATTAGCTCAAGAGCTTAGGGGACCACAATTGGATAAGGGAAAGGAAAAAGTGATCGAATAGCCGTTGAAGCCGTTCGACAACATCCGAGGTAAGTTTTCCAGCAATGGAACCTAGATTATGATTCGATTAGATTATGTCACAAACAAATCAAAATCATGCTCTTTGAATGTGGCTATTAAGCTTAAACTTGTAAGTGTGATAAGTGTCTTGTGTTTGAGCTTTGGTAATGAAAATGAAACATGGATGTGTCATGATTTATTGATGTATGTGCATGGTTATTCGAATGATATCCGGCTAAACTCAAGGCTTTTGTGTTAAGTGACTATATCCGGACTAAGATCCGAAGGCATTTATGCGAAGTTACTATATCCGGCCAAAACCCAAGGCATTTGTGCTAGCGACTATATCCGGGATAAGTCCCAAAGGCATTTATGCTAGTGATCATATCCGGGCTAAGACCCGAAGGCCTTGTGCGAGTGGTTATATCCAGTTAAATCCCGAAGGTACGTGATTCGGGAATGAGCGATCTTGCTGTAAAAATTTCAGTTAATACGCTTGTAAAGTCCCAACAATGAGGTATGTTTCAGATGTGCATTGGAATAGTCGATCCCTTGAATAATATTCGCCGATCGAGTAATGAGCCTCCGTATTTGGCTAAGATGATCCCTTATGTATGAATATAGGGGCTGGAATGTGAAGTAGGAATGATTTGAGAATATGTATATATGGAATTATCCGCTTAGTTATATGAATGCTATACTGATGTGCTTAAACTCTTTGCTCAAAACTTACTAAGCATTAAATGCTTACTCCGTTTCTTTAATTCTCTGCTTTATAGATTTTGGTTCGTCACCTATCGGACTCAGAATTTTGAATTCAAGTCGCCCACACTATCAAAGCTCCTTTCGTATATTTTTGGTTGGACTTTGAAATGGCATGTATAGGACTACCCTTTGTTGTAGGTCATGTACCTTTCGGTTTTGTGTAAATTTGGATAGCCATGCGAAAATGGCTTAAGTATACTTTGGGCATGGTATTATAATCATTGTATGTTGTTCATTAAGAGGTATGGAAATGTTCGGAGACGATTAGCCATTGGGATGGTTAATCATGATCATATTTTGTGCTATTTATGTTAAAGGGCTAGTTGAATCATGGAAACTATGAAATAGGTAAAGCCTACCTTAAAGACAGATGCTGACAGCTGCAGTGACGTGGATGTGAAAAATCACTAAAAATAGTAGGAATGGAATTAAATAGTGAATAAATTATGTAAATGAACCTTGATGAGTCTATTTTCATAGGAAAGTAACGAAATGATCATATGAACAGCATGTTAAGAGATATTTAAATTTTCGTGAGACAGGGCCAGAACGGCTTCTGGAGTCCCTGTTCCGACTTTGGAAATTCATTATAAATTGACCAGAGATAATTAGAAGTCATGCCATATATGTACAGATTCCTTTTTGAGTCTAGTTTCTGTAGAAACAAACAGAATCAGTATTGAAGCCCTTTACAGGGAGATATCCAAGTCGTAATGTACGAAGGTCAGTGTAGTCGATCCCTGTAACATGGGAGACTTTAACTAATAAACTGTATTAATTGGCCCGACCAAAAATTCTAGAAAAAAATTTGTAGATGCATATATGAGTCTAGTTTCAGAGAAAAATCACGAAACTTATTTTCGAGTTGTGGAACTCAAGATATGATTTTTAAGGTGATAGTGACACAGTTAGCCAGCTGTCTGGAAATTTTTAAATGGACCGTGAAAATAAATATATTATGTCTGTTAGCACCTCGTGTTCGACTCCGGCCACGGTCTCTGCACGGGGTGTTACAATTAAATTGGTATCAGAGCTACGGTTTAGTCGATTCTAGGACTACCGTAATGCGTTTGGGTCTAGCTATACATGCCATTTTATGTGATTATTTGATAGTGTGGTGATTTCGACATTTGCAAATGTGTTTATTTATAGTAATGGATCCCGATCCCGACCGAAGCGGTAGCTGATGATCTTGAGAGTATAGCGCGCTGCTCCGCACAAGGGACAAGGTCGGCGGACTCTCAACCTAATGCTAGTAATCCGAATGATGAAGCTAGACAAGCTTTTATAGCGTGATGAATGATTGGTTCAACCAATACATTCGAACTAATACGACTGCTCCATAACCTCCATTCCCAACAAACACAACCCCAAGACCTACAATACCTCCCAAGAATCGACCAAATAAGGTCAAATAAGCCCCCATTGATGAATTTGAAAACACGGGCTATGAATTTAAGGCTACAGATAGCGATGATGCCGAGCAAGCTGAATTTTGGTTGGACAACACTATTCGGGTACTCGATGAGCTATCTTGCACACCCGATGAGTGCCTAAAGTGTACTATCTCCTTGCTACGTGATTCTGCCTACTATTGGTGGAATACGTTGACTTCTGTTGTGCCTAGAGAGTAAGTAACTTGGGAGTTCTTCCAAACCGAAGTTTCAAAGAAGTATATCGATCGAGATTCATTGACCAAAATGGAAGGAATTTCTTGAACTCAAACAAGGTTCCATGTCGGTATCGACTATGAACGGAAATTTGTGAGGCTTAGCCAGACGCGACGAGAATGCATTTCCTCGAAAGCCGTAATGTGTAAACGTTCGAGGATGGGCTAAATGATGAGATAAAGTCTGTATGTTGGCATTTTAGAAATCCGAGAATTTGTGGTACTTGTCGAGCGAGCTTGCAAAGCCGAGGAGCTCGAGATGGAGAAAAGAAAAGTGAGGTGGGAGCAAAGGAGTTCCAGAAGAGGTCTTGGGAAGCCCTTCCCACATCATCGAAGAAATTTAGAGATGGCTTAGGCGGTCGAGAGACACTTGAGCTTATCTAGACGAGATCGCGATCGACCCCGTGAGTGCACGAGTCACTTCGATCGCCGGTGTTGCAAATGACCGTCGAGATGAGCGGAATGCCGTATAGTGGTAAATGGCATTCGGGAGTTGTAGGTTCCATGACCGCCTGTTATAAGTGCGGGTCATTGACCACTTTATCAAAGATTGCCCGAGGTTGTCCGAATGAATGCAAATCGAGTCGGAAACCGGTGCTACCACTGCTCGAGGTAGACCATCTAGAAATACGGGCAATGCTAGTGGTGGTCAGAGAGGATCTAGGGATGCTACGACCAGATCTGAGGCTCGTGATCCAGCTAGGACTTTTGCTATACGCACACGCGAGGATGCTTCCTCGCCAGATGTTATTACCGGTACTTTTACTCTCTTTGATACTAATGTGATTGCTTTAATTGACCCTGGTTCTACTCATTCTTATATATGTGAAACCTTAGCATCCAGTAAGACTTTGCCTATTGAGTCTACCGAGTTCGTAATTCGGGTGTCAAATCCCTTGGGTCGTTACGTGCTTGTCGACAAAGTGTGTAAGAAATGTCCCCTAATAATTCGAGGTTTCTGTTTTCTGGCGGACTTAATGCTTTTGCCGTTCGATGAATTTGATGTTATTCTTGGTTTGGATTGGTTGACCGTGCATGATGCGGTTGTGAATTGCAAAAGCAAGACTATTGATTTGAGATGCGCAAATAACGAGATAATCCAAGTTGAGTCTACAGACTTAAAGGGGTTGCCAGCTGTAATATCAGCAATGTTGGCCCAGAAATATGTAAGAAAGGGGTGCGAAGCATACCTTGCGTATGTACTTGATGACAAGGAATTGGAAAAGAAACCCGAATCTGTGCCGGTGGTTTATGAATACCCGGATGTTTTTCCCGAAGAATTACCGGGTTTACCACCTGTTCGGGAAGTAGAGTTTGGTATTGAACTTGTACTGGGGACTACGCCAATTTCGATAGCTCCTTATCGTATGACACCAACCGAGTTAAAGGAATTGAAAGCTCAGTTGTAAGAGTTGACGGATAGAGGTTTCGCTCGACCAAGTTTCTCACCTTGGGGTGCACCAAGATTGTTTGTGAAAAGAAGGACGGAACCATGAGGTTGTGCATTGACTATCGTCACCTGAATAAAGTGACGATAAAGAATAAATATCCGCTATCAGCGTATTGATGATTTGTTTGATCAACTAAAGGGAGCCTCGGTGTTTTCAAAGATAGATTTGAGATCGGGTTATTATCGATTATGGATTCGAGATTCGGATGTACCCAAAACTGCTTTCAGAACGAGGTACGATCACTACGAGTTCTTAGTGATGCCGTTCGGGCTCACTAATGCCCCTGCGGTATTTATGGATTTGATGAATTGGATCTTCGAGACGATGATTTGAACCGGTTCGTAGTTGTGTTCATTGATGACATCTTGGTCTATTCAAGAGATGAGACCGAACATGTTGAACACCGAGATTAGTGTTGCAAATTTTACGGATAAGCAGTTATATGCTAAGTTCAGCAAGTGTGAGTTCGGTTAGAGAGGTTAGCTTCTTGGGTCATGTGGTATCTCGTGACGGTATTCGAGTCGACCGAGCAAAATTTCAGCCATACTTAATCGAAGCGTCAGAAATATTACCGAGGTTCGAGTTTTTGGGACTTGGTTACTACCGACGGTTTGTAAAAGGTTTCTCGATGATAGCCACACCCATGACGGCTACTTCAAAAGATGTTAAGTTCGAATGGACGGAAAAATGTCAGAAAAGTTTTGATCAACTGAAAACTTATTTGACGGAAACTCCAATTTTAGTGCAGCCCGAATCAGGCAAAGAGTTTGTCATCTATAATGACGCCTCCCTACTTGGATTAGGTTGCGTATTGATGCAAGAAGGTCGAGTTGTGGCCTATACGTTGAGACAATTAAAGCCACATGAGAAAAATTATCCGACCCATGATCTCAAATTAGCTGCCATCGTATTCGCCTTGAAAATATGGCGACATTACTTATTTGGTGAGAAGTGCCATGTATTTTCGGATCAAAAAAGTCTCAAATATTTGATGACTCAAAGAGACTTGAATCTGCGACAAAGACGTTGGCTCGAGTTGTTAAAAGATTATGAGCTTGTCATTGATTATCACCCGGAAAGGCTAATGTGGTTGCGGACGCCTTAAGCCGAAATCACCGCTTGTTTTTTATTGAGCGATGAATGTACACTTGTCTATTCTACCCGACAATGTGTTAGTAGCCGAATTAAAGGCCAAACCATTATTGATTCATCAAATTCGTGAAGCTCGTAAAGTCGACGATAAGTTGGTTGCAAACGGGCTGAATGTGTTCAATGTGGAATCGAGTTTCAAATTGATGATGACGATTGTTTGAGGTACGTAAATCGGTTGTGTGTTCCAAGAAATTCGAACTCATTTCGATGATTCGAACGAAGCTCATTGTAGCCGAATGTCAATTCACCCGGGGAGTACGGAAATGTACAACGATCTGAGACGTCAGTTTTGGTGGCATGGTATGAAACGAGACATTTCCGATTTTGTTTCGAAGTGTTTAATATGTCAGCAAGTAAAGGCGGAACATCAAGTGCCTACGGGTTTACTTCAGCCGATCATGATACCTGAATAGAAATGGGAACGAGTCACGATGGATTTTGTATCTGGGTTGCCAGTGTCGGCAAGTAAGAAAGATGCGATTTGGGTTGTTGTTGATAGACTGACTAAGTCGGCTCACTTTAGCCCGTGACGCACGGATTTTTCATTGGATAAACTAGCTGAATTGTATGTTTCTCGGTTGTGAGATTACACGGGGTACCTATTTCTATTGTGTCGGATAGAGATCCGAGATTCACCTCACGATTTTGGAAGAAATTGCAAGAAGCTTTGGGCACCAAGTTGCATTTTAGCACCGCTTTTCACCCCCAAACCGATGGTCAATCCGAGCGGATAATTCAAATACTCGAGGATATGTTGAGATGCTGCATCCTTGAGTTTAGTGGTTCATGGGAACGGTATTTACCTTTGATTGAATTCGCCTACAATAATAGTTTTCAATCAAGCATTAAGATGGCACCTTACGAGGCCTTGTACGGGCGTAAATGCCGTACACCATTGTTTTGGACCGAACTCGGTGAAGGTAAAATTTTCGAGTTGATTTGATTAAAGATGCTGAATGAAAGTAAAAGTAATCCGTGAAAGTCTAAAGGCGTACCGCGATCGTCAAAAATCGTACGCGGATTTGAAACGAAAAGACATTGAATATCAGGTGGGAGATAAAGTGTTGCTTAAAGTTTCACCTTGGAGAAAGATACTCCGATTTGGCCGTAAGGAAAATCGAGTCCGAGATTCATCGGGCCATATGAGATATCCGAACGAGTCGGTCCATTATGATCGTTTGATTTTGCCCCGAACTTGAAAAGATTCACGACGTCTTTCATGTTTCGATGCTTCAACGTTATAGATCCGATCCGTCGCACGTAATTAGTCCATCAGAGGTTGAAATTCAAGCCAATATGAGTTATGAAGAAGAACCGATTCGTATCCTAGCACGTGAAGTGAAAGAGTTGCGAAACAAAAGGGTTCCGCTAGTGAAAGTGTTATGGCTCAAACATGGGATAGAAGAAGCTACTTGGGAACCCGAGAACTCTATGAAAGAGCGATACCCAAACCTATTTATCGGTAAGATTTTCTGGGACGAAAATTTCTTAAGTGGGGGAGAGTTGTGACACCTAAATTGACCCTAGTCGGAAAGTGGTTTGGGACCACTAAACCGAAGTCATAAAAATAATTAGCCGTCATAGTGGATGCTCATTATATGTACATATGCATGTGTGAAAATTTCATGTTTGAATTTTGTTAATTGTAAGTGAATTTTATCAAATAGGACTTATGTGAGAAAATTTAGAAATGTGCTAGGCAAATGTAAAGTGGCCTATTAATGCATGTTGTGAAAATGATGGGCTTGCATGTCAAATTTCCCTAAATTAAAGCCTAGTGGCCGCCATGACAAAGGGTGATGGGCAAAACATGTCATAAAACATGTTGTGTAAATGGGTTATGTTGGAATAAATAAAATAAGGAGTCCTGGGTAATAAAGAAATGGAAAAAGGAAAGAAGGTGTGTGATCCCCCCATTGTCGTGAGTTGAGGAAAGGAAACAAAAAAAAAAAGTGTGTTCATCCTTTTCATTTCTTTTGGCCGAAAATTCTAAGGAAGAAAGAAGGAGTTCTTGCTCCATGTTTGGTTTAGAAGAGGATTAGAAGGAGGTTCGCCATACTTGTATCAAGATTAAGGTATGTTTGATGTTGTGCCATGAGATTCATGCATGTTTTTTTTTAGTTGCTAGCTTGATGTTCTTATTAGCCCATGGTTCAAATCTTTGCTATGTCATGGGGATGGTATTCGGCCAAGGTGGATTTTGTGTTGATATCATTGCATGCTAAATGTGAAGCTTGTTAATGATGTATGTGATGGTGGATTGATAACTCTTGAATCTCCTTTTTAACATCCTTGAGTGAGACATTAAGTTCCTTGTTCAACCATGACCAAAATTGAAATGGTAAGGTGTTGTGATGCATTCGGCCATGGTAGGATATAGAAGAGAAATAAGGTTGTTGTTAGATGAAGTAGAGTCTAACAAATGAGCTCGTATGTGCATTAGTTGCTAGATGGAGATGAATCGGCTAGCAAGTTGTGTGCTAAGGCCGAATGTAATTTGGTATATTATGGGTAATGCATGTGTTGAATTAGTGTAAAGGGAGAGGATGCTTTAATAGTGTATTTATGTGTATTAGCCAAGTTTTGAACTTGAAACAAATGGTGTTTAGTCAACACAAGTGACCATACTTGTAGAATGTATTAAGTGTTGCAATCGACCTTAGCATAGATGTGTATGTTCGGCCATTGGTAGCCTATTGATGGCTTTAGCTTGACTTAGAAAATTTGCTAAGGGAAATATTAGCTAGTATGTTGAATTGGATTCGTGATTTCGTACATATGTGACTCTAATGTCTAATGTATATATGGGCTAAGTACCTTGAGCTTCTCTTTTGATGTTGAATGAATTGTATTAAATAGTTGATGTGATTAAAATGCGTATGATCATTGTGTATTTGAGCTAAAAGGTGGCCATATGACCTATCAAACTCCTTGTCATATTCGACCATAAGCTAGCAAAATGAGACTTTGATAAGTTAAATTTGTTTGAATTAGCTCAAGAGCTTAGGGACCACAATTGGATAAGGGAAAGGAAAAAGTGATCGAATAGCCGTTGGAGCCGCTCGACAACATCCGAGGTAAGTTTTGAGCAATGGAACCTAGATTATGATTCGATTAGATTATGTCACAAACAAATCAAAATCATGCTCTTTGAATGTGGCTATTGTCAAAACTTGTAAGTGTGATAAGTGTCTTGTGTTTGAGCTTTGGTAATGAAAATGAAACATGGATGTGTCATGATTTATTGATGTATGTGCATGGTTATTGAATGATATCCGGGCTAAGTCCCAAGGCTTTTGTGTTAAGTGACTATATCCGGACTAAGATCCAAGGCATTTATGCGAGTTACTATATCCCGCCAAAACCCAAGGCATTTGTGCTAGCGACTATATCCGGCTAAGTCTCAAGGCATTTATGCTAGTGATCATATCCGGCTAAGACCAAGGCCTTGTGCAGTGGTTATATCCAGTTAAATCCAAGGTACGTGATTCGGGAATGAGCGATCTTGCTGTAAAAATTTCAGTTAATACGCTTGTAAAGTCCCAATAATGAGGTATGTTTCAGATGTGCATTGGAATAGTCGATCCCTTGAATAATATTCGCTCAGTCGAGTAATGAGCCTCCGGTATTTGGCTAAGATGATCCCTTATGTATGAATATAGGGGCTGGAATGTGAAGTAGGAATGATTTGAGAATATGTATATATGGAATTATCCGTTTAGTTATATGAATGCTATACTTCCGATGTGCTTAAACTCTTTGCTCAAAACTTACTAAGCATTAAATGCTTACTCCGTTTCTTTAATTCTCTGTTTTATAGATTTTGGTTCGTCAGCTATCGAACTCAGGAATTTTGAAGTCGAAGTCGCCCACACTATCAAAGCTCCTTTCGGTATATTTTTGGTTGGACTTTGAAATGGCATGTATAGGACTACCCTTTGTTGTAGGTCATGTACCTTTCGGTTTTGTGTAAATTTGGATAGCCATGCGAAAATGGCTTAAGTATACTTTGGGCATGGTATTATAATCATTGTATGTTGTTCATTAAGAGGTATGGAAATGTTCGGAGACGATTAGCCATTGGGATGGTTAATCATGATCATATTTTGTGCTATTTATGTTAAAGGGCTAGTTGAATCATGGAAACTATGAAATAGGTAAAGCCTACCTTAAAGACAGATGCTGACAGCTGCAGGGACGTGGATGTGAAAAATCACTAAAAATAGTAGGAATGGAATTAAATAGTGAATAAATTATGTAAATGAACCTTGATGAGTCTATTTTCATAGGAAAGTAACGAAACTATCATATGAACAGCATGTTAAGATATATTTAAATTTTCATGAGACAGGGCCAGAACGGCTTCTGGAGTCCCTGTTCCGACTTTTGAAATTCATTATAAATTGAACAGAGATAATTAGAAGTCATGCCATATATGTACAGATTCCTTTTCAAGTCTAGTTTCTGTAGAAACAAACATCATCAGTATTGAAGCCCTGTATAGGGAGATATCCAAGTCGTAATGCATGAAGGTCAGTGTAGTCGATCCCTGTAACATGGAAGACTTTAACTAATAAACTGTACTAATTTTCCAAACCAAAATTTCTAGAAAAAAATTTGTAGATGCATATATGAGTCTTGCTTCAGGCAAAAATCACGAAACTGATTTTCGAGTTGTGCAACTCAAGATATGATTTTTAAGGTGACAGTGACACAGCTAGCCAGCTGTCTGGAAATTTTTAAATGGACCGTGAAAATAAATATATTATGTCTGTTAGCACCTCGTGTTCGACTCCGGCCACGATCTCGAGTACGGGGTGTTACACCACGTCCTCTCGAAAACTGTGGTCTACCCCTCACTGGTTGAGTGACCCTCTGCTCTAAAACTTGAACCTGATCTAGTTCCTGGGGACAATCCTTATCCCTAAGCTCCATAGATCTGCATCGGAAACAAGCACCAGAATGTTTCCGACACTCACCCATATGCATCTTCCCACAATTCCTACAACCCTGTGGTCTAACAGCATTCATTGGTACTACTCGAACTGGCTCCATTACCCTTGCTCTCTTAACATTCCTGTTCATACCACCTGAAAGTCCTGAATCTCTCCTAAAACAGTTCCTATCTTTCTCACGATTCTGTCTTTCCGTATGCTTTACTTCCTCAGCTATCTTAGCTTTCTCCACTAAAGCAGCAAAGCTATGCTCCCTCTGCGGAGCAATCAGCACCCTAAGTTCATCTATCAGACCATCCTCAAAGCGTACTCTACGCTCATACTTTGTAGCGACAATCCCAGAAGCATACCGGCTTAGTCTCAGAAACTCAGACTCATACTCAGCCACTGACTTACTCCCTTGGACCAGGTTCAGAAATTCTTTCCGGTGAGCGTCCACATAACTAGCCCCAACATACTTTCCTTTGAAGGTTGTCTTAAACAGCTCCCAAGTCACACTGTCAGCAGGAGTTCCATCTTTCACCCTGAGCCACCACTGATAAGCCTCATCCCTGAGTAACAATATGGCTCCCTTCAGCTTCTGCTCCACAGAGCAGTCCAGATCATCCATAATCCGCTTTGTGGCTTCTAACCAATCTCAGCCACATTCGGAGCTACACCAGATACGCCCCTAAATATCTCTGCTCCATTGGCCAAGAGCCGCTCAAAAATAGACCCCCGAATTTTGTTTCCCGTACTTGCCCCAGCAACCCTTTCCAAAACTCGGAGCATTGCCTGGGACAGAGCATCGTCTCTGGCACCTCGATCATGAGACTCTACCTCCGTTTCCGGTGGTACCAGTGTATCTGCTGCCGGCACATGTCCTGAAGACGAAGATTCAGCCAGAGCATTACCTTGGCTACGTCCACGACCTCTTCCACGAGTTGCTTGTGTACTCATTTCGTATTATCTGGTTAAGAATTTTATGAATCAGTTTAATATTTTAGTGTTTATTACAGATGTCTTATGAATAACAGTAATTTAGAGTTTGAGTTTGTTTCCTTTTGCAGTAGCCTAGCTACAGTCTCAGTCTACTTATCAGAGTTTCTATAGTTCCAGTGTTACCCTAACTAAAGTACCATGATAAGGTTTTGTACAAGCATATAAAAGATATTTCAGAAGCAATCAGAAAGGCTCAAAAAACTTACAGACTTGGGCCAGAGATTCGATGTGCCACCTTCTAAAAAAAAACCTAATTTTAGAAAACCGATTTTAATCTTTAAAGTCATCTATTTGTAAAGAGAAAATATTGGAAACATTCTCGAAAACAATTTATAATCAAGTTCCCAAAAAAAATGATTTTCGAAAACCTTTATTCAGTATTTCTTTACAAACCCCATTTTTAGACCTGTTCCACAGCCGAGTTGTTGCAACTTAGCTCTGATACCACTAAATGTAACACCCCAAACTAGGCCCAGATGTTATTGCCAGATCTGACGTGTCACATAGACTTACGACTTAGTATGCATTCGTTGGTTTATGTGATTGGGGTGGTCTTTGTAAAAATAGCAGTTGAATGAAAAGCTGGTTTATCAATCTTTAGGCTATCCATTTGTTGTGCTTGTTGAGTCTTGGAAAATATTCATTAATTTTGAAAACCCCATGACCTAACACTAGATTTCGACATAGTATAAATATAATCGTAAAATAAAACCATAGCGGAAAAGAAATTTAAATAGCGGCCTTATTACAACCGAAACCCAAAATTAAATCGAATATAAAATAATAAAATAAACTAACTTAGAAAACCAACTTTGCGATGATGTGGCCACTCCAAATCCCTCACGCTCCAAGCCCACTATGGTTGGGGATTTCTACAAAGATGAAAATAAAGGGTGAGTTCGTAAACTCGAGTGTAACATAACCCAACCATAGCCCAAAGCAGATCAAACCTCGAGTCGACTTATCGGGCCTTGGCCCAAGATGTAAATCGAATGAAACCTATAGGCCCATAGCAGATCTGTAACAAATATATCATGAATGCGAAATCCCAACCCGAGCCATCCATAACACCTCCGTATCAGCCTTACACCATGTGGGAGACTACTCGACCCACCCAACCGCTACACACCACGTAAATTGCAATGAGGTCGCGGATATTGTGACGAAGTCACCAGATATGATATTGTGGCTACGCCACCGTAGCGATATATATATATATGTGGCGAACCCACAGATTGCAATGAGGTCGCTAGAACGCTTCCTCCATCAATATAAACCCATGTCCCATGCAATGAAATAATATGTCATGGCATACGATACGTAAATGTAACATCATGCTTTTCGAAAAAATAACCCTAGGGTAAAATCGTAATTTTGCATGCATAAGGGTATTTCAGTAATTATTACCTATTGCTAAGGTTTCATGCTCATTCTAACGTTTACCAAGTAATCAGAAGTACTTACCTCATCTTTTTACCAAAGTGGGCCCGTTGGCCTATTGCCCGTTTTTCGCCCATTAAGCCCAAAAATACCAGCAGTGCGAAAATGCACACTGCACTCTAATCATCCAAATACACCATATTCATTAACAACTATTCACGAAGGCCAGACGTCATGAGTTCACAAAATACCAACGTTTCAGTATTTCGGCTTTTATCGATTCAGTCTAAGGGAGGGTGTCGTTTACACACCTGTTGATGACGATTGATGACGATATCTCCAACGCGATAATCTTACAATCGATCACTAACACATTAGACTTACGAATTAACGATAACTAATATAAATCCACGTCAACTAACCCAGTCATCAAACAAGTTAGTCATTTACGCACGAGGGGCAAAATAGTCATTTAACACCCTAGGGGCAAAATGGTAATTTTACCCCACAAGGGTATCTCGGTAATTCTACCCTACAGGGGTATTTCGGTATTTCTACCCTACAAGAGTATTTCGGTAATTCTATCCTACAGGGGTATTTCGGTAATTTTACCCTACAGGGGTATTTCAATAATTCTACCCTACAGGGGAATTTCAGTAATTCTACAACTTATCCACTTGGGCCTACGGACCGATTGGGACCACATGGCCCATTTTAGCCCATCGCGGCCCGAAATAGCCATCCTACTGCTAGAGTGATGAGAAATACACACCTGTTAGGAGACTACAGTTAATCCGCGCTCCAAACACGTCATAAAGTGAAAGGGATCAGCCAAGAAGGGTATGCCTACTCTCCTCATGGTTTGCTCTATTTAAAGCCAGCTCTCCATCTACTCTTATGTTAGCTTCCCGATGTGGGATCCCTCCATCACCAGAGTTTAAAACAAACACCAACTCTTGTCATCCCAACATAGCAAAATAATCAACCTTTGCATGCCAAGGGATTCGAACCAAAGTCCTCTTACATGCCAACTCACGCCACCACCACTAGGCCATCAACTCATTTGTGTCATAAATCCAACACATTAAACTTTAAAGCACACTTACTTGCTTCTAGATTTATTGAAAAGAAAAACCAAATATATATTGCAAGAGCCAAGACTTGAACCTTGGACCCCTTGCTTCCTCTATGGCGTCACTTCCTTGTCCCCTAAGTGGCGCCACCTTGCCACTACACCACACTCCTTTTTGTGTCATCTTTTACCCCTTTACTCTTAAAAGCCCAAACGCCAATTGCATCACCTGTTCATAAAATTAAAATTCGGAAGACTACAACGGATTTAACTTAAGTTTGGGCCTTCCAAAGGCCCACTAACCTACTAAAATATGTATCTTAACCAACCAGAACACACACAAATTTTAAAAATCACAGAAACACAGAAAACCCAAAAATTGGGGCGTTACATTTTTTGCGCAAAAGAAAGCTTAGGTAAGTATTTTTTTTCATTTTATTGTTATTTATTCTAATCCTTTTCTTTTTCTGCAACTAAAGAATTGGGGATGAATCTTCGTGTGGAAGGGGGAATGATACGTGTAGCTCGGTCCAATTCAATGGCCATAATAGAGATGAGCCTTTCCAAGTACTCAAGTGGATCAATGACAATGCCTATCAAATAGATCTGCCAAATTTGAGGATGAATCTTTTTGAGAAAGAGGGGAATGATGCGAGTCTCAAGGCCCAAAATCAGGCTCATGAACTTGACAGGCTCAAATTTCCTCAAGGCCCAATAATAAGGTCGAAGGCCAAGCAAATCCGAGCAAGATTGAACGAGACCATCCAAGACTATGCACACATGACTGAAAAAGAAAATCAAGATTCACTTTCTTGTTTTCAAGAAAATCAAGAAACCGAATCTTGTTCCAATTTTGTTATTTCTGACAATTTCAAGAATCCATGAAATCTAGATTTCAAATCTTGGAAATCTTGGTCCAAAAAACCAAATCTTACAAACAAAGTGCATTGAATTTCATGTACGATCTTGAATAAGCCAATTTCGAGAGCAAATGGATCACAAACCAGGTTCTTGAAAAAATGGCCCATTAATATGTCTACAATCCCATCCTGAAGTGGCTCAAATTGTAAAATATTTAAACTATAGGTCCAATTTTATTTTAATAGGTGGATCATCATGTAAGAATTCAACCCAAGGAAGGAGTTCTTATCTTATCTTGTTGTTTCAAACATTCTTGCACAAAACAATTTGTTTTTATCTTTAAAATCACTTCTAACAAATCTGTTTGTGTTTTGTGTTTCCAGATTTGGTCAGGACGTTTTCTTGAGGTTCAAGGACGGTTTCTTTCCATCCATGAAACTCTAATTCTTTCTCTTTTGGACTCTTTACCAACCGATTCATCCTTCTTTTGTTTCAATTTCATTTGACTCTCTTTTGTGACAACTAATTTCTTTTTGTTGTGTCTTGTTTCAGTTTACGTTCGTCTAGAGATCTAAGATAAATCCATGACTTTGACAAACTTTACGATCTGCTTCCACATTCATCCGTCTCATTCCTTATCATTTAGAATCACATTTGGGCATTTTTGGTGTTCAGGGTTGATTTCTAAATTGATTTCCATTGCAAAATAACCTATAAGCACTTTTTACCTAGAATTTGTTTCGGAAAAAAATATTTTTGAGTGGGTAAACATTTTTCAATTGATTTTAAATTTTACATAGTGTTTCTTAGCACTATTATAGAATATAAAAATATTTCCCATGGAAAAAGTGATAAAAAAGTGAAAAAATTAGAAAAATAACGAAAAAAGAAAAATAAAAAATATTTTGTGGGTTGAATTTTGTGCCGAAACTTTCTAGATCAGATCTATATTATTTTAGGAGGCTCCAGTTTAAATTTTGAGATTTTTGGAAATCGAGAACACCTTGAACAAAGTGTCAAGTTACTTCACAATTTTTTAGGTTTTCGGGTTTCAGCAAATTTCATTGACTCTTAGGTTTTCGTTTGTTTTTACTTCTTATTTTTCTTATATGCATTCTAACACTTTATTTTTCTTGTGTTAGTAGGTTAAAGTATGTTGCACATTCCTTTCTCATGTGGCACAAACCGTTTGTGTCTAGCCACTTTTCGACTCTTAATGATGTTAGGATATTTGATAGCTAGATTCTTTAACATTCTGATTAATTGTCATATATACTGCTAAAGGACTCATAAGATTAATTCTTACTTCACTAAGAATTCAATTTTATTTTGAGTGCATAACGGTGAGATTTGTTTAATTTTTTCTTTTTGAGTGTTGTGTTTTTTCAAATTTGTCATAATGTCTCGTAGTGGAAAAGGAAGTGATGACCAGAGTGACACATTGATGCTTGCTCGTAATCTTGAAATTAATTACAAGACATTGAGTTGCCCGATCGTCTAATGCTATATCGTTTTGAAATAGTCTTTAAGGTGAAAATGGGATTAATGGTTATTGATCCAATAGAAAGGATGGAAATGGTGTTGGATGGATAACTTCACCACATGGCCTTAAGACACGCCCGTGTACCTTGGCCGTGGTCGAAACTGACTTAGGTCACACGACTAACCACACGCCCATGTGTCTAGCCCGTGTACCCTTCAAAATGGCCACACTCACCCATGTGCCAAGGCTGTGTGCCACACACGACCACCAGACATGCCCATGTGTCTAGCCTGTGCTCGAGACTGACTTGTATAACTAAGTTATAGTAGGCATACAGTCAAGACACACGCCCATGTGCGCAACCGTTTGGGATGAAATTAGGCTTTGTTTAAGCCATATTTTCCACCTATCTCAAGCACACCAAAGCCAAAACATTTTTGCATCATTTATAGGTAACCAAATCAACCATTTCATATATATTCCATAACATCTAAATACCATCCAATTCACTACTCAGTTCCACAACCTAAATATACCAAAATCATTAAAACACACATAAGTTTCAAAAGTATAATCTCATCATCTTATCACCTATCCCATACCACAAAATTTACCATTACAACATTTCACAATTAAACCATCACATAAGCAATATATGCATCATATAACTTACTTAGCAAACACACCATTTAAGCCAACTTAAGAAGCCATACATATCAACATCTACAAGCCAAAACTCATGGCTAATTTTCACAACACAAAACATACCAAAATGACACTAGCTATACATTCCATATACCATATATATATATACAACTCTCAAAATGGTACCAAAATAAATGTCCGATAGTGTGAATGAGTTGTTGATGATCCCCAGATTCGAGCTAGCTTTATAACACTGAAAAATAGAGAACATTTCAAACAAGAAGTTTTAAAGCTTAGTAAGTTCATGATATAACACATTTAACTCATCAATCAAGTATGATTCAATCAACTAATCGACAATAGCTCATCACATTACTCATTCTTATTCAAGATTATATCTTACTTTCATACTACATATTTAAGCTTATAATTAGCATTCATAATGCTATTCAATCCAACTCATTTCATCTACTTCATACCTAATATCACCAACCACATAGGTTTCGTACATACTTGATTCATCAAGTTCTTATCTACCATATTTATCACTTCAATACTCGATGCACTAAGCCATTCGATCATGCTTTAACGTTCAAAGAACTAGTACACATAGTGCCAATTGATTAGTCGAAGCTATAATAATTTCGCACACTTAGTGCCATTACATTAAACCAAATTTATATCGGTATCACACACATAGTGCCACTTACATAGCCAATGTTGTTATAATATCGCACACTCAGTGCCATTTTAATAGCCGTAGTAGCTATTTCATTATTCGCACACTTAGTGCCTCATATAATCAATCCATATTTCACATACTCAAACTTCACCATCTCATTTCCATACATTCCATCATATGTAAACATTGTTTAAACCAAATGTATTATGCACAAACTTACCTCGGATGTAATGACGACGATATTAGTCGATCAATCAAGCACTTTGTTTTTGCCTCGATCTAGGTTCGAATTTCTCCTTTCTTGATCTATATGTATTCAAAATTAACCCTTTTATTCAAAAAATATTTCAATTCAATCCATATACACATATTTAGGGCATTTTACAAATTAGCCCTCACATTTTCACATTTTGACACTTTAATCCCTAATTCACAAAATCACAAAATACACAAAATTTTCATACATACTTACTTAGCCGAATATATATGGTGTTAATGTAAGCCCCTATGTTTCATTTATTTCATATTTTAGTCCCTCAAAATATCATTTTTACAAATTAGTCCCTAATATGCATTTTTACTCAAAATCACTTTATAAAACATGTATATCAAGCACTAGGCTTTCATATTTCATCATTTAACATCACAAAACTCATGAATTCATCAATTTCATCTCATAAAATTATCAACAATTTCATGAATTTAAGCATGGGCTAGCTAGAACACTTAACAACGATCACAAAAATGTAGAAATTATCAAAAATCAATCAAATTATATACCTTAATCTTCAAATTTCCTAGCCGAACCCTAAAAGCTTTTGTTCTTTCTTTTTCTTTGATATTTTCGGCAAGAGTAAGATAAACACATTCATCTTTTACTTTTGTTTTATTTAATCAAGACTTAATACATAAATTACAAAATTAACCTTAGCTATTTCATTCAAAAATCCACTAACTATTGTCCATACTTGTCCATTCATTAAACCAATGGTACATTTACAACATACGGACCTCACCTTTAATAAACCATAGCAATTAAGCACTTTTAACAAATAGCTAGCCACTTTTACATTTTATGTGATTAAGTCCTTTTATCAAATTAAACACCCAAACAATCAAATTTTCATATGAAACTTTCACACATGCTTAACCACATACTGTAAACATGGAAAATAATATTAAAATATTATTCTAACTCAGATTGTGGTCCCCAAACTACTATTCTGACTAGGGTCTAAATCGAACTGTTACAAACAATATCCTAGAAGAATAAGTAAATTTTAACCCGCTATTTAGAAAAATAGGAACTAGTAGTATATTAGAACATCACATTTCAGAAAAAAGAAAGAATGAAAGTGATAAGTTCAAAAGAAAAAGGTTTGACGCCATAAGGAGTACCTTGATAAGTCTAAGTAAGTATAGAATTCTCACAATAATTCAAAAATATTCAGTCAACATAGTCTTTTTACAAGTTATTTATAGGCACTAATATGACTATTTAAATTCGAAATTCATACCAGCTATTAACAAAACATTAGAATTCAATTATAACTCTTGATGGGAAGCCAAAGAGTCATGTCTTTTCACTTGATTCATGCATAGCTGAAAAGTTACGCCTCTTCACTTGATGAAGGCTTAATGGTCCTTTAAATGTGCTGCTTGATGTCCCTTCATTTTCTCCTTTTAATTCTTGTGTATTCATCTCTTTAATTAGCACCATAACTATCTTTGAGTGCATGAAATAGATCAGACTTGAAGAATCACTATTGGTACATTTGAACAGCCACCATAATGAACTTTGAGTGCTTCAATATCCTCAAAAAATGTTTCCTTTATGCAGCAGCAATTAAGTGACCAAACGCACACTCTTTTATGCCAAAACTAAAAAACCATTTGACTGTGACATCATTTGATTCTTCTTAGCAAACAAACAGCCCTATTGCAGCTTTAAAATATGTGGCCAGCCTTTTGGACTTTCCTACAACAAACTAGTGAACACACAATTAATTTATTTAAGAAAAATTAAGCACCCTATAACTTATACATTAAAAAGTAACAACCAAATTAAATAACATACTTTTATAAATAAACTCAGACATATTTAACAAGTAAGATGCTTAAATGCATGGTTTAAGATGCAAACTAAATGAATAGATGAGTTACTTAATGCATGACTTAATTTAATGATGCTAACTTTAACTAACATGAGAGTTACATAAAGCATGTCATAATTTATGATGTAAACTTAACTAACATGAGAGTTATATAACGCATGACTTTATTTAATGCAAAACACATAATGCATGTCATAATTAAAAGATGCAAAGACTTAATGATCAAGACATAATTAAAAATTGTAGAATTAATTAAACTAAACAAACAGCACAAGCAAAATATTGCATGGACTTGTGATGTTATTTTGGGTCCAATAAGGGTTGGACATCTCATGTTCAGCCCAAACTTGCTGAATCAGGCCCATCATCGCCTCTTTAAATTTATTTGATCCAGTACGTATTATAAACTCGATGAGAATTTCAATTGGATCCTCTCTTGAAATGAGCAACTTGGAGTTTGGTCCACTTAATGAACTCTAATGCACTTCAATCGTTCCCATGCATGTATCATCCCCTCCCTCTTCAAAATGATTTGTCCTCAAATTGGGCAATTTGCTTGAAAAAAATCTTTGTTGATCACAGTTCCTTGAATTATATCTTTATTCCATTGAGTTGAACACAACTCTTTTCGAAACCTGAAAATCAAAAACATTTTCACAAACAAAATCAGAATGAAGGATTTCTTTCAATCCATCACTTACACTATCTTAGAACAATTCAAAGATGTTGCAATTCATATAAATATAATAAATATCAAGCGTTCCTTCCAAATTTTGTAAACTCAAGTTAACTCCGGGATCAAAAACAAAGTTTTGTCTTACCATTTCAATTTGACTCGAAAATTTCTTGGCTGGCAACATAGAAGAAACATGAAGCAATTGAAAGTTATAATCATCCAAAACATGTTCGAATCCTTTCAACCATAATATAGAACAATAATCTTTGGGATCAAAGATTTGATTTTGACTTTGTAAGTCATCAGAATTCACATATTTTGTTTTCAAAAATAATGATAAAACATGGAGCAAATTAAAGTGGCCAACAAATTTACACAATATAAAATTATGATGCTCACCTTCTCTCAACAATAACTTAAGAAAACATGCTCCGAGTTTAAACACATGGTTTGATCACTTATTTTTGAATACGATAAAAACTTTTCTTTCAGCAACAATTCACACATGTTAAACAAACAAGATTTAGGCATAGGTATGTTCAAACAATCAAAACTCTCAAAATTTATTCGAACAAGTAGAGATATAAACATACAATTTTCTCACATTGATTTAAAGAAATCACATAACAATCTAAATCAAATAGATTAAGCTATTTACGTGAAAATTCTTTATCACATATGACAATCAAATTTTGTTGACATATAGTTGGAACAAAGACATCAATGTCCAAATCATCTTGCAATTTGATGTTATTTGAATCAACATAAAACAAATCATGAGGGAAACATTTTAAAACACTATTCAGGACAAAAATAGCAACTTCATTTAGCAGATAACAACAAAATAGGTTATTGTAAAAAGCTCTTTTAAGATCAAAAACATTGGCAGATTTGTCAATGAAATTCAAACAACACCAATTTGATTGAATCTCAAAAGGTTCCTTTCCTTGCTTACCTTCAGAGATTTGAAGAATATTTTCACTCTCCAACTTACATTTTTTGGTTAATTGGAACCGTCTCTCGTCGAAAAGGTAATGAAGTTGGAACATGGGTGGAATTTTATAAACCTGAAATGAAGAGAAAATACGAGGAAAACTCACATATTGGTTAGTAAAAACACTCCTATCCTTTTTACTTATTTCCTTTTTAATTTCTCTTTCTTTTTCCACACTCTCTTTTATTTTTGAAAACTCAATCTCACTCTTCATTTTACTTTCTTTTTCAACAACGGCACTCGTTTCTTTCACACTTTTTTTTATTTCTTCAATCTCAATGAAACACTCATCTTTCATATTTTCTTTTCTTTCGCTCTCCTTTTTCTTTTTTTAAAATTCATTTTCTTTTTCATTATCAAACTCTTTTTCAAGGTTCTTTTATTGCTCACATTCTTTTTCTTTCTCTTTTCTTTCAAGCTCTCATTTTCTTTCAATTTTTTTTCTCTCATTTCTTTTTTTCTTCTCTCAATTTCTTTTATTTTTAACTTATTTTCTCTCATTATCAACTCTTGTATTTTTTTTCTTTCAATTTCCTTTTTTCTCATTCTTTCATTACAAGATGGGGTTGAAATGAAATAATCAAAATGGGTAGACTTTCTTTGGCCACAAGTGGAATGTTTTACACATGAAACACGATCTCCTCTTCATGATTGAAACTCCATGGATGAATACTTTGGTGCACTTGAAGAAATACTTATGCCTTTTTGTTTGTTACCTCGAAAGGCTTCAAACTCGTTCTTTGCTTTACTCCGACTCGAATTCCTCGACGAATAGGAATCATAACATGGATCTCTTCTCAAGAAATCATAGGACGTTTGACTCCTTGACGATCTTGCTCCTATACTGATGCTATCATGACCAAGGCTACTGTCGAACCAATTGAGTTACCAATGGGGCTAATCACTCGTGCTCGAGCCAAGAGATTCGAGGAAGCTATCTCAAGCTTTATTGATTGAATTTTGGGATGAAGCGATTGCAGGGTTTATTGATCAATCATGGACAAGCAAACCATGCGTGCCATGCAACCTACTTGAAGTTCAATTTTAGGTCTTTTAGTTTGTGAATTTATTTGCTGGAATAAAGAAATTAATTTGGTTTTAGTTATTTAGTTAATTTAGTTTTAAGTCTTTAATTATATCATAATTTTAACATCATTAATATGAGTTTTAATTATGTCATAATCTGAACATCATTAATAATAGTTTTTAATTATGTCATAACTTGAACATCATTAATAAAAGTTTTTAATTATGTCATAGTTTGGACATCTTTAATACATGCTTTTAAGTATGTTTAAATTCTAACATCTTTAATGTTTGTTTAATTTCCTACAAATTAAAAGTGTGTCAAACTTTGTTTAATGTGGCATTTTACTGTTTCTTTAATGTGTAACAGGTTGTTCACATTAGTTGCTGCTAGGAAGCTTCCTTCAGTCTGTTTGTATGGCACAATTAAGGAGCTGAACATAATCTCCCAAGAGCCATTTCGTGCTCAACAAAGCATCAAGTGTTTTCACACTTGTCCAATCAGCTGGATGCTATGTTTACACTAAGTGACCATTCAATTTTGAGTTTTCACACCTTGAAGGCCGCTCCTGTGTGTTATGCACATTCAAAAGGGAGATTACTTATTCGGCTTCCCAAGAAGGCACCAGCCATGTTCACACCCTCCAAAAACTGATCATCTACTTGAACCATCAGCTCACATTAAAGGCTACACGTTTTTGGCTATTTGGAGAGTGTAAATGTCATGGCTGTTGGCATCACCAATTCATGGGAGTCTTCAAGAGTCTTGTGGGATAGCTCAATGGTTATTTAGCTCAATTAAACTGAATTAATTAAATCCATTCGGCTGGACCTTTATAGAGCTATAAATACTAAGCTCAAACTTTGTATTTTAGACTTTTTTGAACCTTTTATGAATTATATATCAATTTGTGAGTTATTCAACTCTCTTTGTTCTTTTGGAGACTCAAATTATCTTAGCTAGCTAAATCTAGTGGTGTCAATCTAATTTCCTTGGCGAACTTATCACTTAACAAGTGTGGCGTTCCAATTATACCATTTAGTTCCTATATTCAATAGATAGTAGGTTACGGTGCAATCTAATAGCTATTTCTCCCTTAGGAGCATCATAAGAATCGGGTTAATATTCCTTTTTAATTCTTCAGCTTTTAAGCCTATCTTTCATCCACCCAATTCCTAAACAACCAAATAAGCCCTTGTTAAACCTATCTTGTCCAACTTCAGCCCTTTGATGAAATTAGATCGGATACTACCTCAATTTACAATCAGGAACACAAGCGACTCGAATTCCCCAACTAGTACGAGATCGCATCATATACGATCTAATTTTTTTGTATTTGCTCAGTTTTAGAACGCATAATCCTTCTCATTTATTTCAACAACATTTGCAATTCCAACTTAGAAAGCTCTTGGGACATGATTTCAACAAAGGATTGGAAAACAGAAGAAGAATTAAATAGAATATGATCTTCACCAAATTCCAAATCCTCACAAATCCTCTTGAAAGAAAAAATATCACTCCGCTCATGCTTCACTCAATTTTGGCTTCTTCTCGCTCTTTTAATCTCACCACTCGTTCCTTTTTCCTCTCAAGTTCTTCTCAAGGTTCTAGATCAAACTAGTTAGGACTTGAACAATGAACGCTTGCAACATTTAGTTAGCAACAAATGATTGATATGTGGTAGGACAGGTACAAAAAAAAGAAAGGAAAAAGGAAACAAGGTTTTTAATCGAAAGATTTTAGTAGTGTGACAACTTGTCGGATAATATAAGATATACTCCAGGATATAATCTTTTTTTACAATTATTTTTTCAACTTCAAATTTTTTTCTTTTTGGAATTTTTTTGACTTTGATTTTTTTACTTTTTTTTTTATATTTTAAAACTTCTAATACGATATCTAGATTAGATTTTCTAGCTCTGATACCAAATGATGTGTGCTTATAATCTTGAATTTAATTGTAAGACGTTGAGTTGCCCGATCGTCTAATGTTGTATCATTTTGAAATAGTCTTTAAGGTGAAATGGGATTAATGGTTAGTGATATGATGGAAAGGATGGAAATGATGTTGGATGGATAACTTGTACGAAATGGAAACTTAGAATTAAACCAACAATATGAAAGATTGTGACCCAATTTAGAAAAATAGGTAAATTGTGACCTGCTATTTAGAAAAGTAGGAACCAACATTATATTAGAATGCCACACTTCTGAACAAATAAAAAAACAAAGTGATAAGTTCAAAAGAAAAGGGTTTGACGCCGCAATGAGTCCCTTGATAAGTCTAAGTTCTTTTAAGAACAATGAGATAGAATTCTCACAATAATTCAAAAATATTCATTCAACATAGTCTTTTTACAAGCTATTTATAGGCATTAATATGACTATTCAAAATTGACATTCATACTAGCTATTAACAAAACATTAGAATTCAGTTATTCAGTTATAAGTCTTGATGGGCAGCCAAAGAGTCATGTCGTTTCACTTGATTCATGCATTGCTGAAAAGTCATGCCTCTTCACTTGATGAAGGCTTAATGGTCCTTCAAATGTGCTGCTTGATGTCCCTTCATTTTCCCCTTAACCAAATGCCATTATGCTTGTGTATTCATCTATTTAATTAGCACTATAACTAGCTTTGAGTGCATGAAACCAATCAGACTTGAAGAATCACTCTTGGTACATTTCAACAGCCACCATAATGAACTTTGAGTGCTTCAATATCCATAAAAAGCGTTTCCTTTATGCACCAGCAATTAAGTGACCAAATGCACACTCTTTTATGCCAAAACTAAACAATCATTTGAATGTGACAGCATTTGATTCTTCTTAGCAAACAAAAAACCCAATTGTAGCTTTAAAGTATTTGACCAACCTTTTGGACTTTCCTACAACAAACTATTGAACATACAATTAATTTATTTAAGAAAATTTAAACACACTATAAATTATTCATTAAAAAGTAGCAGCCAAATTAAATAACATACTTATATAAACAAACTCAAACATATTTAACAATTAAAATGCTCAAATGCATGGTTTAATATGTAAATTAAATGACCAGATAAGTTGTTTAATGCATGATTTAATTTAATGATGCAAACTTTAACTAACATTAGAGTTACATAAAGCATGTCATAAATTATGATTCAAAATTAACTAACATGAGAGTTACATAATGCATGATTTTATTTAATGCAAAACACATAATGCATGTAATAATTAAAAGATGCAAATACTTAATGATAGAGACATAGTTAAAAACTATAAAATTAATTAAACTAAACAAACAGCCATATGCAAAACATTGCACGGACTTGTTGGGACCATTAAGGGTTGGACATCTCATTTTCAGCCCAAACTTACTGAATCAGTCCCATCATCACCTCTTTTAACTTTTTTGATCCAGCACGTGTTATAAACTCAATGAGAATTTATTGGATTCTCTCTTGAAATGAACAACTTGGAGTCTGGTCCACTTAATGAACTCGAATGCACTTCAATCGTCTTCGTGCATGTATCACATACCACTAGTGACCATTGAAAATCTTATTGGTTTCACAATGAAATGACAACGTGATCTCATTGAAATCAATGATAAATTCAAAAATAGGTTCGATAGGTTGCAAGCAACTCTAGAGGATCTAGCTGCAGCAAAAAGACAAAGGGATGCTATACTTTAGAAAATGGGCAATACCTTGCATCAGTTGTGGATTGAGTAAAGGAATCAAAATTGGGTTGCTAATGATGATGATAAAGAATAAGATGGATGAATGTAGAAAGGGATCGCAAAGTTTGTCAGAGTCGCAGATTTATCTTAGATCTTCTGACGAATGTAAACTAAAACAAGAAACAACGAAAACAGATTAGTTATCACAAAGGAGAGTCAAATGAAATTGAAATAAAAGAAAGATGAACCATCTGGTAAAGAGTCCAAAAGAGAATGAATTAGGATTTCTTGCATGGAAAGAAGCCGTCCTTGGACCTCAAGAAAACACCCCAACCAAATCTAGAAAAACAAAACACAAATAGATTTGTTAGAAGTGATTTTAAAGACAAAAGTAAATTGTTTAGTGTAAGAATGTTTGAAACAACAAGAAAAGATTAAAACTCCTAATTTTTTATGTGTTTCTTAATGGAACAAGATAGGAGAACGTCTTTCTTGAAGCAACTTTAACCTAGAACAAAAATCAATAAAATCAGCAAGCCAAAATAGCAAGAACTAACTTAAATAAGCAAGAAACGATAAATTAAGGATAGAAAAGAGAACATGACGTCCTAAGAAGCCTTGGAAATATTAAGAATCCACAACTCCTTTCAATGGCTCTAATTCCCCCTCTAAAAAAGAGATCTTGGTAACAAAAAGCTTGAAAATGATTCCCACAACCTTAAAGACTGTTAAAATAGCTTCTAAATGAAACTCAAGAGCAATTCTTGAAGAAGAACTCAAAGAGAATTATTATTAACTCAAAAAAACATAAATCAATTGCTCATCTATAAGGGTGAATGTCCATGCTACTTATAGGCCCCCAAAATAAGTTTTCCTAACCCTAATGAAAAAACTAACACGACAATTCATCAAATAAAAAAGAACAAAATAATTCTAAGTGTGGACTTTTAATAGGAATTCAGCCAAATGACTTAAATGGGCTCCTTGGGATGAATTCTTACATGATGAT
The DNA here is from genome assembly GCF_025698485.1 of Gossypium arboreum. Classification (NCBI taxonomy): domain Eukaryota; kingdom Viridiplantae; phylum Streptophyta; class Magnoliopsida; order Malvales; family Malvaceae; genus Gossypium; species Gossypium arboreum. The sequence goes on from NC_069070.1 coordinate 54,871,486, forward strand.
CCACCTATTAACATAAAATTGGACCTATAGTTTAAATTACTTTGATAATTTTGTCTCATATTCAATTAAATTAGTTTTCAAACTTTAGGATGGGCTTGTAGACATCTTAATGGGTTATTTTTTCAAGAACTCGGTCTTGTGATTCGTTTGCTATCAAAATTGGCTTGTTGAAGCTCGTACATGAAACCCAATGAGCCTTGGCTACAAGATTTGGTTTCTTGGACCAAGATTTCCAAGATTTAAAATCTTGATTTTCTTGATTCTTGAAGTTGTACGAAACAGTAAAATTGAAGCAAGATTCGATTTCTTAATTTTCATGAAAATAAGGAAGTGAATCTTGATTTTCTTTTTTGATTGTGTGCACATCTAGGGCATTGGTGACAAAGTCTTGGATGGTCCTGTAACGCCCAGAATTCGGGCCTAGAAGTATTAGGTTTTGAGCATTGGGACAGTTAGGAGGTTGCACATAAATGTTTAGTTGTGCAAGAAAGTGACACAATAGTGTATCTGCATCAGTGGTTAAGTGTTCTGGGAGTGTCTGAGAAGTCTTAGGTTCAAGCCTTGGCTTATGCAAAATATTTGTCTTAATTGAATAAAACCCTTGGCTCTAGACAGTAGGGTTTTCAATAATTGTGGAGGAAGCATGTCATAAAATGCCTATTGGTCTAGGGGTAAGTGGCGTGTGGAGTGTTCCATGAGTTTTGAAGTTTGAATCCTACGATGCGCAAGGGAGTGTTTTATTTTGCTGTGCATACATGGAAGTGCCCTAGGTTGATCAACTCTAAGGAGTTTGAAGGGAGTTCAAATTAGTAGTGTGACAGCCCTAAATTGACCCTAGTCGGAAAGTGGTTTCGGGACCACGGAACCGAGTCTTATAAATAATTAAAGGTTATATTCTGTGTTTATGATGTGCGTAAATGCTTGTGTGATAGTTCCATACTTTAATTTGGTCAGTGTATGTGAAATTTATTAGTAGGGACTTATGTGAGACAATTTAGAAATATGCTAGGCAAGTGTTCAAGTGGCCTATTAATATATGTGGGAAAGTGCTTGTCCTTGCATGTCAAATTAGCCAAATTAAAGCATAGTGGCGGCCATGCTATGGGTGGAAACATGTCACAAACATGTTATGTTAGTGATGTATGTTAGGAAAAATAAAATAAGGAGCATGGTAATTAAATAATGAAAGGGAGGAGTGATGAAAAAAAAATGGTCTCATCCATGCCCCCCTTTTGCCGTGAATGGAAGAAAGAAAACAAAGAAAAGAAAAAATGTGTTCATCCTTGAACATCTTTGGCGAATAGAAGAAAGAAAGGAAGGGAATGAGCTTGGAGAAAATCGGCTATGAAGGCTCACTAGATTAAGGTATGTTTAATGTTGCTTTGAAAGTTCATACATCCTTGGATGATTAGTCTAAATTCTAACTATCTCATGGATGGATTTGGGATTATTAGAGAGTTAGTATTCGACTAAGAGGCTTCAAAAGTTTTAGTTGAAGCCTTGAGACTATTAGCATGTTAGCTATATGGATGTGTTATGAGGCTTGAGGTATCTTGAGTATCCGCCATGGTAGGAAGTAGAAGGAAAATATGGTTGTTGTTAGATGAAGTAGAGTCTAACAAATGAGCACATATGTGCATTAGTTGCTAGATGGAGAAGAATCGGCTAGCAAGTTGTGGGCTAAGGCCGAATATAATTTTGTATATTAATGAGTAATGCATGTGTTGAATTGATGGAAAGGGAGAGGATGCTTTACTAGTGTATATATATGTGTATTGTCCAAGTTTTGAACTTGAAACAAAATGGTGTTTAGTCCATACAAGTGACCATACTTGTAGAATGTATTAAGTGTTGCAATCGACCTCAACATAGACATGTATGTTCAGCCACATGAATGAGTACATAAGTTGATGTGTATGTTCGGCCAAAGGTAAGCATATTGATGGCTTTATCTTGACTTAGAAAATTCGGCTAAGGGGAATATTAGCTAATATGTTGAATTCGATTCGTGATTTCGTACATATGTGACTCTAATGTCTAATGTATATATGGGCTAAGTACCTTGAGGACCTCTTTTGATGTTCAAATGAATTGTGTTAAATTGCTTAATGTGATTAAAAATGCGCATGACCATTGTGTATTTGAGCTAAAGGGTGGCCATATGACCTACTAAACTCCTTGTCATATTCAGCCATAAGCTAGCATAATGAGACTTTAATAAGTTAAATTTGTTTGAATTAGCTCAAGAGCTTAGAGGACCACAGTTGGACAAGGGAAAGGAAAAAGTTATCGAATAGCCGCCAAAATCGTTCGACCACATCCGAGGTAAGTTTTCGAGTAATGGAACTTAGATTATGATTTGATTAGATCATGTTTTAAGCAAATCAAAATCATGCTCTTTGTATGTGGCTATTGAGCCGAAATTGCAAGTGTGATAAGTGTCTTGTGTTTGAGCTTTGCTAATGAAAATGAAATACAGATGTGTCATGATTTATTGATAAATGTGCATGGTTATTCGAATGATGTTCAGGCTAAGTCCCGAAGGCTTTGTGCTAAGTGACTATATCCGGACTAAGATCCGAAGGCATTTGTGCGAGTTACTAATTCGGGCTAAGTTCAAGGCATTGGTGCGAAGTTACTAAATCCGGGTTAAGTCCCAAGGCATTTGTGCGAGTCACTAAACCGGGTTAAGTCCCAAAGGCATTTGTGCGAGTTACTATAACCGGCTATGTCCCAAGGCATTTGAACAGTAGCTATATCCGGTTAAATTCGAAGGTACATGATTCGGGAATGAGCGATCTTGTTGTAAAAATTTCAGTTAATACGCTTGTAAAATCCCAACAATGAGGTATGTTTCGTATGTGCATTGGAATAGTTGATTCCTTGAACAATATTCGCTTAGTCGAGTAATGAGCTTTCGGTATTTGGCTAAGATGATCCCTTATGTATGAATATAGGGGTTGGAATGTGAAGTAGGAATGATTTGAGAATATGTATATATGGAATTATCCGTTTAGTTATATGAATGCTATACTGAGATGTGCTTAAATTCTTTGCTCAAAACTTACTAAGCATTTAATGCTTGCTCGCTTATTTAATTCCTGCTTTATAGATTTTGGTTCTTCACCTATCGGACTGGATTTTGAAGTCGAAGTCGCCCACACTATCAAAGCTCCTTTTGGTATACTTTTGGTTGAACTTTGAAATGGCATGTATAGGACTACCCTTTGTTGTTGGTCATGAACCCTTCGGTTTTGTGTAAATTTGGATAGCCATGCGAAAATGGCTTAAATATACTTTGATCATAGCATTATAATCGTTTTGTATGTTGTCCGTCGAGAGGTATGGAAATGTTGGTAACGGTTAGCCATGGAATGGTTATTCATGATCACTTTTGGTATACGTATGACAAACTCTAGTTGATCCATGGAGGATCATGAAATAGGTAAAGTTTACCTTAAAATAGATCTGGCAGCAGAAGTGATGTGGATGTGAAAAATCACTAAAAATAGTAGGAATGGAATTAAATAGTGAATAAATTATGTAATCGAACCTTGATGAATTTATTTTCATAAGAAAGTAACAAAACTTCATATGAACAGTATATTATGAGATGTTAAAGTTTTCGTGAGAAAGGGCCAGAACAGTTTTTGGATCCCCTGATCTGAATTTGGAAATTCATTATAAATTAACCAGAGACATTTAGAAGTCATTACATATATGTATAGATTCCTTTTTGAGTCTAGTTTCTATAGAAACAAACGGCATCAGTATTGAAGCCCTGTACAGGGAGATATCCAAGTCGTAATGCATGAAGGTCAGTGTAGTCACACCCTGTAACAGGGGAGAATTTAACTAATAAAATGTACTAATTGGCTCGACCAAAAATTCTAGAAAAAATTTTTTAGATGAACATATGAGTCTAGTTTTAGGAAAAATTTATGAAACTAGTTTTCGAGTTTTGAAACTCAAGATATGATTTTTAAGGCGACAGTGATGCAGTAACCAGCTTGTCTGGAAAATTTTCAAATGGACTATGAAAATAAGTGGATTAAGCCCGTTAACCCCTCGTGTCCGACTCGCAAGCGATCTCAGTGCACGGGTGTTACAATTTTATTGGTATCAGAGCTACGGTTTAGTCGATTCTAGGACTACCGTAATACGTTTGGGTCTAGCTATACATGCCATTTTGTGATTATTTGATAGTGTGGTGATTTCTGACATTTGCAAATGTGTTTATTTATAGTAATGGATCTCGATCCCGACCGAGCGGTAGCTGATGATCTTGAGAGTGTAGCGCCTGCTCCCGCACAAGGGACAGCGCCGGCGGACTCTCAACCTAATGCTAGTAATCCGAATGATGAAGCTAGACAAGCTTTCTATAGCGTGATAAATGATTGGTTCAACCAATACATTCGAACTAATACGGTTGTTCCACAACCTCCATTCCCGAAAAATACCACCCCCGCACCTACAATACCTCTGGTAATGGACCAAATAAGGTCAAATAAGCCCCCAGTTGACAGAATTCGAAAACACGGGGCTACTGAATTTAAAGCTACAGACAGTGATGATGCCGAGCAAGCTGAATTTTGGTTTGACAACACTATCCGGGTACTCGATGAGCTATCTTGCACACCCGATGAGTGCCTAAAGTGTACTATCTCCTTGCTACGTGATTCTGCCTGCTATTGGTGGAATACGTTGACTTCTGTTGTACCCAGAGAGCAAGTAACTTGGGAGTTTTTCCAAACCGAGTTTCGGAAAAAGTATATTAGTCAGAGATTTATGGATAAAAAACGGAAGGAATTTCTTGAACTTAAACAAGGTTCCATGTCGGTTATCGACTATGAACGAAAATTTGTGAGGCTTAGCCGACACGCGACGAGAATGCATTTCCTCGAAGCCGTGATGTGTAAACGTTTGAGGATGGATGAATGATGATATAAAGTCGTATGTTGGCATCTTGGAAATCCGAGAATTTGTGGTACTTGTCGAGCGAGCTTGCAAAGTCGAGGAGCTCAATATGGAGAAAAGAAAAGGCGATATGGGAGCAAAGGAGTTTCAGAAGAGGTCTTGGGAGGCCCTTTCAATGATCATCGAAGAAATTTAGAGATGATTTGGGCCGATCTAGAGACACATTGGGTTTTTCTAGACGAGACCGTGATCGACCCCGGAGTGCACGAGTCACTTGATCGCCGATGTTGGAAATGACAATCGAGATAGAACGAGTGTCGGTATTGCGGTAAATGGCACTCGGGAGTCAGAGATTCCATGACCGCTCTGTTACAAGTCTTGGTCACCGACCACTTTATCAAAGATTGCCCGAGATTGTCTGAACAGAATGTAAATCAGAGTGGGAAACCGGGTGCTACCACTGCTCGGGGTAGACCATCTAGAAATACGAGCAATGCTAGTGGTGGTCAGAGAGGATCTAGAGATGTTGCGACCAGATCTGAGGCTCGTGCTCCTGCTAGGGCTTATGCTATACGCGCACGCGAGGATGCTTCCTCGCCAGATGTTATTACCGGTACTTTTACTCTCTTTGATACTAATGTGATTGCTTTGATTGACCTGGTTCTACCCATTCATATATATGTGAAACCTTAGCATCCAAGAAGACTTTACCTTTTGAGTCTCTCGAGTTCGTAATTCGGTGTCAAATCCTTGGGTCGTTACGTGCTTGTCGACAAAGTGTGTAAGAAATGTCCCTAGAAATTGAGGTTCTGTTTTTGGCGGACTTGATGCTTTTGCCATTTGATGAATTTGATGTTATTCTCGGTTTAGATTGGTTGATGTGCATGATGCGGTTGTGAATTGCAAAAGCAAGACTATTGATTTGAGGTGCGCAAATAACGAGATAATCCGAGTTGAGTCTACGGAGTTAAAGGGGTTGCCGGTTGTAATGTCATCAATGTTGGCTCGAAATATGTAAGAAAGGGTGCGAAGCATACCTTGCGTATGTACTTGATGACAAAGAGTTAGAAAAGAGACCGAATCATGCGGTGGTTTGTGAATACCGGATGTTTTTCCGAGGAATTACCGGGTTTACCATTGCTCGGAGGTAGAATTTGGTATTGAGCTTGTACCTAGGACTACGCCGATTTCGATAGCTCCGTATCATATGGCACCAACCTAGTTAAAAGAGTTGAAAGCTCAGTTGCAAGAATTGACGGATAGAAGTTTCGCTCGACCAAGTTTCTCACCTTGGGGTGCACTAGTATTGTTTGTGAAAAAGAAGGACGGAACCATGAGGTTGTGCATCGACTATCGTCAGCTGAATAAGGTGACAATAAAGAATAAATATCCGATGCCACGTATTGACGATTTGTTTGATCAACTAAAGGGAGCCTCGGTGTTTTCAAAGATAGATTTGAGATCGGGTTATTGCCGATTCATAATTCGAGATTGAGATATACCCAAAACTGCTTTCAGAACGAGATACGGTCACTATGAGTTCTTAGTGATGCCGTTTTGGCTCGCTAATGCCCCTGCGGTATTTATGGATTTGATGAATCAGATCTTCAGACCGTATTTGGATCGGTTTGTAGTCGTGTTTATCGATGATATTTTGGTTTATTCGAGAAATGAAACCGATCATCTTGAACACACAGGATTAGTGTTGCAAATTTTGCGGGATAAGCGCTTATATGCTAAGTTCGAGAAGTGTGAGTTACGGTTAAGAGAGGTTAGCTTCTTGGGTCATGTGGTATCCGTGACGGGTATTCGAGTTGACCGAGCAAAATTTCAGCCATACTTAGCTGGAAGCCTCAGAAATATTATCGAGGTTCGAGCTTTTTGGGACTTGGTTACTACCGACGGTTTGTGAAAGGTTTCTCGATGATAGCCACACCAATGACGAAACTACTTCAGAAAGATGTTAAGTTCGAATGGACGGAAAAATGTCAGAAAAGTTTTGATCAACTGAAAACTTATTTGACTGAAGCCCCAATTCTAGTGCAACCCGAATCAGGCAAAGAGTTTGTCATTTATAGTGATGCCTCCCTACTTGGGTTGGGTTGCGTATTGATGCAAGAAGGTCGAGTTGTGGCCTATGCGTCGAGACAATTAAAGCCACATGAGAAAAATTATCCGACACATGATCTCGAATTAGCTGCCATCGTATTCGCTTTGAAAATATGGCGACATTACTTATTTGGTGAGAAGTGCCATGTATTTTCGGATCACAAAAGTCTCAAATATTTGAGGACTCAAAGAGACTTAAATCTACGACAAAGACGTTGGCTCGAGTTGTTAAAAGGTTATGAGCTTGTCATTGACTATCACCCGGGAAAGGCTAATATGGTTGCGGATGCCTTAAGTCGTAAATCCTTGCTTGTTTTTCTGAGCGATGAATGTACACTTGTCTGTTCTATCCGACAATGTGTTAGTGGCAGAATTAAAGGCCAAACCATTATTGATTCATCAAATTCGTGAAGCCTAGAAAGTCTATGATGAATTGGCTGCAAAACGGGCTGAATGTGTTCCGAATATGGAATTAGAGTTTCAAATTGATGATGACGATTGTTTGAGGTTCAGAAGTCGGTTGTGTGTTCCAAGAAATTCAGGACTCATTTCGATGATTCTGAACGAAGCTCATTGTAGCCGAATGTCAATTCACCCGGGGAGTACGAAAATGTACCACGACCTAAGACGTCAGTTTTGGTGGCATGGTATGAAACGAGACATTTCCGATTTTGTTTCGAAGTGTTTAATATGTCAGCAAGTGAAGGCGGAACATCAAGTGCCTACGGGTTTACTTCAGCCGATCATGATACCTGAATGGAAATGGGATCGAGTCACGATGGATTTCGTATCTGGGTTGCCAGTATCGGCAAGTAAGAAAGATGCGATTTGGGTTGTTGTGGATAGATTGACTAAGTCGGCTCACTTTATCCCCTTACGCACGGATTTTTCATTGGATAAACTAGCTAAATTGTATGTTTCTCAGATCGTGAGATTACACGGGGTACTGATTTCTATTGTGTCGGATAGAGATCCGAGATTCACCTCACGATTTTGGAAGAAATTGCAAGAAGCTTTGGGCACCAAGTTGCATTTTAGCACCGCTTTTCACCCCCAAACCGATGGTCAATCCGAGCGGATAATTCAAATACTCGAGGATATGTTGAGATGCTGCATCCTTGAGTTTAGTGGTTCATGGGAATGGTATTTACCTTTGATTGAATTCGCCTACAATAATAGTTTTCAATCAAGCATTAAGATGGCACCTTACGAGGCCTTGTATGGGCGTAAATGCCGTACGCCATTGTTTTGGACCGAGCTCGGTGAAAGCAAAATTTTCGGAGTGGATTTGATTAAAGATGCTGAACAGAAAGTAAAAATAATTCGTGAAAGTCTGAAGGCAGCATCAGATCGTCAGAAGTCATACGCGGATTTAAAACGAAGAGATATTGAGTATCAGGTGGGAGACAAAGTGTTTCTTAAGGTATCGCCTTGGAAAAAGATACTCAGATTTGGCCGTAAGGGCAAATTGAGTCCGAGATTCATTGGGTCGTATGAGATCTCCGAACGAGTTGGCCCAGTTGCATATAGGTTGCTTTTACCCCCTGAACTCGAAAGAATCCACAACGTTTTTCATGTTTCGATGCTTCGACGCTACAGATCTGATCCTTCGTATGTAATAAACCCCTCCGAGGTCGAAATTCAAGCCGATATGAGTTATGAAGAAGAACTGATTCGTATCCTAACTCGTGAAGTGAAAGAGTTGCGAAACAAAAGGGTTCCGTTAGTGAAAGTGTTATGGCTCAAACACGGGATCGAAGAAGCCACTTGGGAACCCGAGAACTCTATGAAAGAGCGATACCCAAACCTATTTACCGGTAAGATTTTCGGGGACGAAAATTTCTTAAATGGGGGAGAGTTGTGACAGCCCTAAATTGACCCTAGTCGGAAAGTGGTTTCGGGACCACGAAACCGAGTCTTATAAATAATTAAAGGTTATATCCTGTGTTTATGATGTGCGTAAATGCTTGTGTGATAGTTCCATACTTTAATTTGGTCAGTGTATGTGAAATTTATTAGTAGGGACTTATGTGAGACAATTTAGAAATATGCTAGGCAAGTGTTCAAGTGGCCTATTAATATATGTGGGAAAGTGCTTGTCCTTGCATGTCAAATTAGCCAAATTAAAGCATAGTGGCCGGCCATGCTATGGGTGGAAACATGTCACAAACATGTTATGTTAGTGATGTATGTTAGGAAAAATAAAATAAGGAGCATGATAATTAAATAATGAAAGGGAGGAGTGATGAAAAAAAAAATGGTCTCATCCATGCCCCCCCTTTTGTCGTGAATGGAAGAAAGAAAACAAAGAAAAGAAAAAAATGTGTTCATCCTTGAACATCTTTGGCCGAATAGAAGAAAGAAAGGAAGGGAATGAGCTTGGAGAAAAATCGGCTATGAAGGCTCACTAGATTAAGGTATGTTTAATGTTGCTTTGAAAGTTCATACATCCCTTGGATGCTTAGTCTAAATTCTAACTATCTCATGGATGGATTTGGGATTATTAGAGAGTTAGTATTCGACTAAGAGGCTTCAAAAGTTTTAGTTGAAACCTTGAGACTATTAGCATGTTAGCTATATGGATGTGTTATGAGGCTTGAGGTATCTTGAGCATCCGGCCATGGTAGGAAGTAGAAGGGAAAATATGGTTGTTGTTAGATGAAGTAGAGTCTAACAAATGAGCACATATGTGCATTAGTTGCTAGATGGAGAAGAATCGGCTAGCAAGTTGTGTGCTAAGGCCGAATATAATTTTGTATATTAATGAGTAAGGCATGTGTTGAATTGATGGAAAGGGAGAGGATGCTTTACTAGTGTATATATATGTGTATTGGCCAAGTTTTGAACTTGAAACAAAATGGTGTTTAGTCCATACAAGTGACCATACTTGTAGAATTTATTAAGTGTTGCAATCGGCCTCAACATAGACATGTATGTTCGGCCACATGAATGAGTACATAAGTTGATGTGTATGTTCGGCCAAAGGTAAGCATATTGATGGCTTTATCTTGACTTAGAAAATTCGGCTAAGGGGAATATTAGCTAATATGTTGAATTCGATTCGTGATTTCGTACATATGTGACTCTAATGTCTAATGTATATATGGGCTAAGTACCTTGAGGACCTCTTTTGATGTTCAAATGAATTGTGTTAAATTGCTTAATGTGATTAAAAATGCGCATGACCATTGTGTATTTGAGCTAAAGGGTGGCCATATGACCTACTAAACTCCTTGTCATATTCAGCCATAAGCTAGCATAATGAGACTTTAATAAGTTAAATTTGTTTGAATTAGCTCAAGAGCTTAGAGGACCACAGTTGGACAAGGGAAAGGAAAAGTTATCGAATAGCCACCAAATCGTTCGACCACATCCGAGGTAAGTTTTGAGTAATGGAACTTAGATTATGATTTGATTAGATCATGTTTTAAGCAAATCAAAATCATGCTCTTTGTATGTGGCTATTGAGCCGAAATTGCAAGTGTGATAAGTGTCTTGTGTTTGAGCTTTGCTAATGAAAATGAAATACAGATGTGTCATGATTTATTGATAAATGTGCATGGTTATTGAATGATGTCCAGCTAAGTCCCAAGGCTTTGTGCTAAGTGACTATATCCGGACTAAGATCCGAAGGCATTTGTGCGAGTTACTAATTCCGGGCTAAGCCCGAAGGCATTGGTGCGAGTTACTAAATCCGGGTTAAGTCCCGAAGGCATTTGTGCGAGTCACTAAATCCGGGTTAAGTCCCAAAGGCATTTGTGCGAGTTACTATAACCGGGCTATGTCCCGAAGGCATTTGAACGAGTAGCTATATCCGGTTAAATTCTGAAGGTACATGATTCGGGAATGAGCGATCTTGTTGTAAAAATTTCAGTTAATACGCTTGTAAAATCCCAACAATGAGGTATGTTTCGTATGTGCATTGGAATAGTTGATTCCCTTCGAACAATATTCGCTTAGTCGAGTAATGAGCTTTCGGTATTTGGCTAAGATGATCCCTTATGTATGAATATAGGGGTTGGAATGTGAAGTAGGAATGATTTGAGAATATGTATATATGGAATTATCCGTTTAGTTATATGAATGCTATACTTCAGATGTGCTTAAATTCTTTGCTCAAAACTTACTAAGCATTTAATGCTTACTCGTTTATTTAATTCCTGCTTTATAGATTTTGGTTCTTCACTATCGGACTCGGATTTTGAAGTCGAAGTCGCCCACACTATCAAAGCTCCTTTTGGTATACTTTTGGTTGAACTTTGAAATGGCATGTATAGGACTACCCTTTTGTTGTTGGTCATGAACCCTTCGGTTTTGTGTAAATTTGGATAGCCATGCGAAAATGGCTTAAATATACTTTGATCATAGCATTATAATCGTTTTGTATGTTGTCCGTCGAGAGGTATGGAAATGTTGGTAACGGTTAGCCATGGGAATGGTTATTCATGATCACTTTTGGTATACGTATGACAAACTCTAGTTGATCCATGGAGGATCATGAAATAGGTAAAGTTTACCTTAAAAATAGATGCTGGCAGCAGCAGTGATGTGGATGTGAAAAATCACTAAAAATAGTAGGAAAGGAATTAAATAGTGAATAAATTATGTAATCGAACCTTGATGAATCTATTTTCATAGGAAAGTAACAAAACTTCATATGAACAGTATATTATGAGATGTTAAAGTTTTCGTGAGAAAGGGCCAGAACAGTTTTTGGATCCCCTGATCTGAATTTGGAAATTCATTATAAATTAACCAGAGACATTTAGAAGTCATGACATATATGTATAGATTCCTTTTTGAGTCTAGTTTCTATAGAAACAAACGGTATCAGTATTGAAGCCCTGTACAGGGAGATATCCAAGTTGTAATGCATGAAGGTCAGTGTAGTCGCACCCTGTAACAGGGGAGACTTTAACTAATAAACTGTACTAATTGGATCGACCAAAAATTCTAGAAAAAAATTTTTACATGAACATATTAGTCTAGTTTCAGGAAAAATTTACGAAACTGATTTTCAAGTTTTGAAACTCAAGATATGATTTTTAAGGCGACAGTGACGCAGTAACCAGCTTGTCTGGAAAATTTTCAAATGGACTGTGAAAATAAGTGGATTAAGCCCGTTAACCCCTCGTGTCCGACTCCGGCAACGGTCTTGGGTACGGGGTGTTACAAGTAGGTTGGAGAGATTCAAGGAGGGGATCAAGGGATTGGTGGACGGTTTGAGTAATTTGAGGACGAAAATTCAAGATTTGGAGAGGAGTGGGAGAGCTATGTCGATTTTGGACTCCCAACACTCAAAGAATTTGGCTCTGGTTAGTATTATTCTCTCAATTATGTTTTCTATCTTTCTCTTTGGGGACTTTTCACTTCTTTGTTGAGGCTGAACATTTCCTTGACCATTCGGGTTTTTTACATTTTTCGATCGTGTTTTTCCTTTCGATCATTCTTTTGTTAAGTCGACTCCCTTTCTTACTCTACTTTTCCACCTGGCGTGTTCTGTAACACCCCAAACCCAGCTCGGATGTTATGGCTGAATCAGGTGTGTCACATTGAAGTGTTTTAGTGAAAACCTGGTTTTCATGGAAAACCCTTCTTAAAATGAGAAACCTTAATTAACTAAAAAAAAACCTTTCAATTACTAAAGCCTTGTTTAAAACATTTGATTTAAAAAAAAATCGAGTTGCGGAAACGTAGCAAACATACTATAATTTAAGAATCCATGTTCAACTTCTCGTAAAAAATAATAATAATTCAAGTAATAATAACATAATGAAAACCTTATTACAATCTGATCTGAACACACTTAAAAAGAAATAAAAACTTAAATGCTTAAAAAAAAAACCAAGTCCGAATTATCTTGCTAGCCGGCCACCCAGAGTCCCTCCAAACATCGAACCTTCTACTGAGCATCACCTGAAAATAAAATAAAAGAGATGGTGAGTTTTCACAAACTAAGTGTGTACAACCCTCGATGAGAAACAAGCATTCAAAGAGAAACCATCAAACATGTAATGCAATCCCATCCAATTATCCATCCGCTACACACCAGCTCCGTCCCCCGTCACACCATGTGGGGATATAAATATCGACCCACCCAGCCCACACACCAATGGTAGCCCCATTGCGGAACTACCTTCATTTACATATTGGTCAGTAAAAGCCGTTGGTGGATCCACGGTTGTCAGGCAACCATGCGATCCTCATATACTTCCTCCGTTCCATAGTTCCCACCCCATATGCAACCTAAGCAGAACATCATATGTATGCATGTCACATCCATCAAACTTACATTCAACACTTAGGGGTATTTTGGTCATTTTCGCCCTTAGGGGCATTTCGGTAATTTCCCTTAATTATGGTTTTCACTTGCCTTGACCCGTTAAGAAGTCCCGTGAGCTAAGATGAACGAATACTATGCACTAGGTAGGATTCCAGAGAAGAGGAGGTGGGTCATTAAGACCGCTTAAGTACCTAGCTCTCCCTAGATCCAGTCCTAGACATGCATATACCCGTTGCCACACATTAACCCTTTGACTTGTCCATGGTCGCAGTATATTAATTAAGTATTATGTAGTTATCATATACTAGGCCCAAAAACCTTTACAACGCCTAAACAAATTCACATACCTGTATCTGGCCCATTAAGCCCAATCATATTCATATGGCCTATTCGGCCCAAATCACCTGTATATGGCCTATTAGGCCCAAATCACATTTATATGGTCCGTTAGGCCCAGTCACATTCATATTCATGCTCACATACAAATTCCTATCACATAGCATCTATATTCAATTTTTGCCTATTATGGGCCCAACAGCCCATCGGCCCCATTTAGCCCATTTTGGCCCGTATGGCCAAATCACAACCCAAGTCCACAGAATCGGCCGTGGGTATTAGGCAACCTATTGTTCTTCCCGTTACGAGTGTTCACAGACTCGCAAGACTACTGTAGACAAACTTTCAATTTTTTGACATTTTAGCATTTCGGCTTTTGCCGATTCATAGTGTGTGTGCAATGTATGTACACACCTAGTAAGCAAGCGTGCCGCGATTCCCTTAGTCACCAACCTACAATGATATCACCCTTCCATTAATCGTATGTTTAATCCATATTCTACCCAAAAACTAAAACCTCACCTTAACCTTACATTGAACACCAATCCTTAATAGCTTTCCTTTATCGCGTACTCCCTAGATCTGCATTAATCCTACTCATTAAAACTAGAATAATAGATGACTCGTATCCAACACAAGTCCCCTTACCTTAACTATGAACATTCGGCCACCTTAGCCAATGGGAGAGGAATACTTACCAATACCGCAACACCTAAGGAGCAATTTGGCAATGACCTAAGATCCGAGATCCGATACTAATTCCCTACCACAGTTGATTAGAAAGAGTGAGGGACAATATTCGATACTTAGGAAAAACCAATTATAAGAACAAAGCACTTACACTAGGCTTAACCGATTAGAAATGTAATATCCTGAATTAGGACTTAATCGGAATAGTGGTTTCGTGACCACAAATCCGAGATAGAAATAATTATTTTACAATGATTTTGATGTTTATGAAATGATTGCATGATTGTGTGAAAATTTCGTGATGAAATTCTATGCCTAAAGTGCTTAAATTGAAAGTAGGGACTAAATCGAATAAGTTGCAAAACTTGCATTCTAGAAGTATTTAGTATGAAATTGTTTTGGAATATTAATGAGGAGGTCCTAAATAGCAATTTGACCAATTTTAAGTTCATGGACAAAATTAGGACATGGAAGGAATTTTTGGAAAGTTTAGTAGTAAGGGTATTTTGGTCATTTAGTTATTAAAATGAATTAAAAACAAAATTAAAAGCCAATTTTTGTCCATCTTCTTCATTAGGCCGAAATTTCAAGGGTTCTCCATAGCTAGGGTTTGTTTCAAGCTTCCAAGCTCCATAATCAAGAAAAACGAGATTCAAGTCGTGATCGAGGAAAAGAAAAGATTGTGGACTAAATTGCAAAATCTTTATATTTTGGTACCAAGTTTTGAACAAGCCTGCTTAGGAATCGGGACAGGTCGAAAGTTCGATCACACTATCCAAAGGACTTTTATCTTGGTAAATGGCTTGTACAACTACTTAAGTATGGCATGTATAGCAATATACCTATTTTGTGTAAATAATTTTATGATATGGCCATGTTTGGTTGAGAAAATGTTTGATATTGATAAGTCATGGTGATGGCTAATTTAGATCATGTTTGATATCATGGAAGTTTAACAGGTTATCTAGTTTATAAAAATTCATGGAAAGATGAAACTTGCCTTAAAATAGAATATTACTGCAGCAATGACATGAATTTGAAAAATCACTAAAAATATTATAAATAGAACTAAATGATGAGTAAGTTATGAAATTGAAGCTTACTGAGTCTATTTTCATATGGATTGAACAAAATAGGAATATAAATTATATTTTATGAGATATTTAAACGTTTGTGAAACAGGGCCAAAGTGATTTCTGGATCCCCTGTTCTAACTTTAAAAATTCATAATAAATTTTACTAAAATAATTAGAAGTTTTTATTTATATGTACAGATTCCTTATTGAGTCTAGTTTTAATAGAAACAAACCTCATAGTAATTTAAATTTTGTATAGAGATATATCTGATTCGTAATACACAGAGGTTAGAGCAGTCGAACCCTGAAACAGGGGATACTTTAATTAATAAACTGTACTAATTGGCCCAATAAAAAATTCTATAAAAAAATTAGTAAATAGATATATTAGTCTAGATTCAGGGAAAATTTACGGATCTTGATTTTGAGTTTCTTAACTTGAGATATGATTTTTCTTGTAACTGTGACGCTAGTAGCTAGAAAGCTGTGAATGTAGAAACAAATGATTTGAAGTTCTTAAATTGATAAATTATGTTCGGTAACCCCTCAAGCTCGACTCCGGTGATGGTCTCGGGCGTGGGGGCGTTACAAGAAAGGGTACTGGCGGCACCAAGAGGATTCGGCCAAGAAAGTTTCGGCCTTTGCGATTTGTATGGAAAAAGAGAGTTATTCAGCTTCAAGAAAGAAGAAGTCGACTAGACTAAAAAAAATGAATCAAAAACCTGAGTAGAAGAAGAATAGAAAATCGGCACAAGAAGAAAAAGAAAGAAGCAAGGGTTTTCAGCTTTTTGGATCTTGAAGAGAAAAGGGTTTCCGGTAACAGGGTGATAAAGATTTCGACATTAGCCTGGAATTTGTATTCGGCACCTACTTATAGCCCCTATAGCTGAATTCCTCATGGCTAAATTCCCATTTCGGCTCCACTTGCTCCTCACTTCTTATCTTCTCGTTTTTCTCCCTGATAACCCCTTGATCTTTTCCTCTAATTTCTCTCCTAAACACTTCACTTGGAGTCCATTTCCACGCCACTTCCAACCTTCTAGAAGGCCAAAATTAAACTTCTAAAAACACTAAGCTAGGATTCGAACCTTGGACCTCCTTGCTAGCTATTAACGCCACCTCCAAACACTCTAAGTGGCGTCACTTAGCCACTCCTCCACAAGGTTTTTTGATGCTCTTTTCCCCTATCTTTATTTCAAAGCCCAACTACTTGCCAACCCTAATTCTTTTAATAATTAAATTAAAATTCCTCTACCACAAAACTCAAACCCAGAACTTCTCCAACATACCTAGACACTCCAAGTTCCTTAAACCCTTAAAGCCAACATGTCATTTGTCATTTTCTTGCTCACTTAAAAGTTTTATACAACCCAAAGCCCATTTCATCTAGGCCTAAAATTCGGGGCATTACAACTTTACCCCCTAAAAGAAATTTCGTCCTCAAAATTTCCAACTGCCCAATAGTTGCCCCACCTAGGTTACACCACTACGCATCTGCTGCGCACTCTAGTTCTAATTTTGAAATAGATAGATCGCACACAATAGATAAAGTATGTACCAGTATTCACTTTTAAAGCGTCTTCGTCTTCTCGGCCACGAGCAGCATAAACCAAAGCTGGTTGTCTCGCCTTAGCATAGCCTGCATTTCCACCTAATGCTCCACGTCCACGTCCATTGCCGTCACCGCCCTTGGTCTGGCCACGACCCTTTGGTGGCAGTTGACCACCCCTTAGTGGCTGAGCACCAACTTGGCCCACTACTGGCTCTCAACCTAGCATTCGGGGGCAATCCTTGATCCTATGCTCCATAGACCCGAAAGCTAAATAGGCTCCCATCTGCTTCCAACACTCGCCTCCATGGCTTCTCCCACAATAAGCACAAGGTGGCACCCCTGGATTAACAGTAGGGGGCCTTGCTCTATCTGGTCCATTAACTTTGGCCTTAACCCTAGGCATCTGTCCAACACCAGCAGTCTCAGCCTCCCTTTTATTCTTACCCCTTTCTTTCTCCCGATTTAGGCGCTCCGTGCACTTCACCTCTTCCGCTATCTTTTCTTTCTCCACGAACTCCGAGAAAAGTCACTCCCTTTGTGGGGCTATCAACACCCTAAGGCTATACCTTAGTCCATCCTCAAACCTAATGCATATGCTCATAATCCGTTTCCACCATAACTCTTGTGAACCTACTAAGGTGCAGAAATTTCGCCTCATACTCCGCCACAGATCTGTTTCCCTGGGTCAAGTTCAGGAACTCCTTCTTTCTAGCGTCCACATAACTCACTCCTACATACTTCCCTTGGAACACAGCTTTGAAGAACTCCCAAGTGACTCCGGCTGAGTGCCCTCTTTCACTGTCAGCAACCACAGGTAAGCTTTTTCCCTTAGCAGTGACACTGCCCCTTTCAGCTTTTGTTCTGGTGAACAGTCCAGATCCTCCATTATCCTTTTAGTGGCCCCAACCAATATTCATCCACGTTAGGAGCCATACTATCCACGCCCTTAAAGATTTCTGTCCCATTCGATTGAAGTCGCTCCGGAATGGACCCCCGATTTCTAGTGCCACTATTGGGCCCAGCGACCCTTTCCAAAATCCTCAGCATTACCTGCGACAATGCATCTTCTCCCGTGGCCCGATCATACAGTCCATTCCCAGCCACAGGTGAGGCCAAAACCTCTTTTACTCTAACATCGGGCATATGGCCCGATGTCGACGATTTATCCCTAACACTCCGGCGGCCTCAGCCACGGCCTCCTGCACCTCTTCTCGCACTCATCGTCGATTCTCGTATTTTCTGGATTAAGAATTTTATGAAGTTTTAGTTAGTTCAATAATTAACCCGATGTTTTATGAAAGTAATTTAAGAGAAGATTGTTTCTGAAAATCCTCTACAGTTTCAAGATCCTACGGGCTTCGATTCCACTCTAACAAAATCATCTAAAGTAGCCCTGTAACTATCTACTGTATAACAATTTAAACAAATTTAAGAATAAAAATACTTACTTGGGTCGACATCAGAGTCTTGGTGTGCCGCTCAGCAAGACTTCCCCTTTTCCAAATCATTGTAATTTTTTTTAAAACACAAGAAGAAATCAAGTAATAAGGCCCACTTCACAACCCGCGTTTCGCAACCTGGACTCTGATACCACTAAATGTAACACTCCAAACCCGACTTAGACGTTATGGCCGAATCTTGTGTGTCACATTAAAGTGTTTTAGTGCAAACCTTGTTTTCATTGAAAACCCTTCTTAAAATGAGAAACCTTAATTAACTAAAAAAAATCTTTCAGTTATGAAAGCCTCGTTTAAAACATTTGATATTTTAAAAAAAACCTTAGTTGCGGAAATGTGGCAAACACACTATAATTTAAGAAATCCATGTTCAACTTCTCGTAAAAAATAATAATAATAATTCAAGTAATAATAACATAATGAAAACCTTATTACAATCTGATCTGAACACACTTAACAAGAAATAAAAACTTAAATGCTTAAAAAAAACCAAGTTCGAATTATCTTGCTAGCCGGCCATCCAGAATCCCTCCAAACATCGAATCTTCTACTGAGCATCACTTGAAAATAAAATAAAAGAGGTGGTGAGTTTTCGCAAACTAAGTGTGTACAACCCTCGAGGAGAAACAAGCATTCAAAGAGAAACCATCAAACATGCAATGCAATCCTATCCAAATTATCCATCCGCTACACACCAGCTCCGTCCCTCGTCACACAATGTGGGGATATAAATATCGACCCACCCAGCCCACACACCAATGGTAGCCCGGTTGTGGACCTACCTACATTTACATATTGGGCTTTAAAAGTCATCAGTGGATCCACGGTTATCAGGAAACCATGCGATCATCATATACATCCTCCGTTCCATAGTTCCCACCCCATATGCAACCTAAGCAGAACATCATATGTATGCATGTCACATCCATAAAACTTACATTGAACACTTAGGGGTATTTTGGTCATTTTTGCCCTTAAGGGTATTTCGGCAATTTTCCCTTAATTATGGCTTTCACTTACCTTGACCCGTTAACAAGTCCCGCGAGCTAAGATGAACGAATACTATGCACCAGGTAGGATTCCATAGAAGAGGAGGTGGGTCATTAAGACCGCTTAAGTACCAAGCTCTCCCTAGATCCAGTCCTAGACATTCATATACCCATTGCCATACCTTAACCCTTTGACTTGTCCACAGCCGCAATATATTAATTAAGTCTTATGTAGTTATCATATACTAAGCCCAAAACCCCTTACAACGCCTAAACAAATTCACATACCTGTATCTGGCCCATTAAGACTAATCATATTCATAAGGCCCATTAGGCCCAAATCACATTTGTATGGCCCGTTAGGCCAAGTCACATTCATATTCATGCTCACATACAAATTCCTATCACAAAGCACCAATATTCAGTTTTTGCATATTATGGGCCCAACAGCCCATTCTGGCCCGTATGGCCAAATCACAACCCAAGTCCACGGAATCGTCTGTAGGTCTCAGGCAACCTATTGGTCTCCCCCTTACGAGTTTTCGCGTACTCAAAAGACTACCGTAGCCGAACTTTCAATTTTTCAGCATTTCGACATTTCGGCATTTCAGCTTTGCCGATTCATAGTGTGTGTGTAGTGTATGTACACACCTGGTAAGCAAGCGTGCCCGATTCCCTTAGTCACCAACCTACAATGATATCACCCTTCCATTAATCATTTGTTTAATCCATATTCTACCCAAAAATTGAAACCTCACCTTAACCTTGCCTTGAACACCAATCCTTAATAGCTTTCCATGATCATGTACTCCCTAGATCTGTATTAATCCTACTCAGTAAAACCAGAATAATAGATGACTCGTATCCAACACAAGTCCCGTTACCTTAACTATGAACATTCGGCCACCTTAACCGATGGGAGAAGAATACTTACCAATACCGCAACACCTAGGGAGCAATTCGGCAATGAGCTAAGATACGAAATCCGATACTAATTCCCTACCACAGTTGATTAGAAAGAGTGAGGGACAATATTCGATACTTAGCAAAAATTGATTATGAGAGCAAAGCACTTACACTAGGCTTGACCGATTAGAAAGGATACTGGTGGCACCAAGAGTATTTGGCCAAGAAAGTTTCTACCCTTGCGATTTGTATGGCAAAAGAGAGTTATTCGGCTTGAAGAAAGAAGAAGTCAGCTAGACTAAAAAAAATGAATCAAAAACCTGAGTAGAAGAAGAATAGAAATTCGGCACAAGAAGAGAAAGAAAGAAGCAAGGGATTTCGGCTTTTTGGATCTTAAAAAGAAAAGGGTTTCCGGTAATAGGGTGACAAAGATTTCAGCATTAGCCTGGCTACATTGCATTCAAAACCTATTTATAGCTCTTATAGCTGAACTCCTCATGGCTAAATTCCCATTTCGGCTCCACTTGCCCCTCACTTTTTATCTTTTCGCTTTTCTCCCTATTAACCCCTTGATCTTTTCCTCAGATTTCTCTCCTGAACACTTCCCGTGGAGTCCATTTCCATGCCACTTCCAACCTTCTAGAAGGCCAAAATTAAACTTCTAAAAACACTAAGCTAGTATTCAAACCTTGGACCTCTTTGCTAGCTATTAACGCCACCTTCCTACACTCTAAGTGGCATCACTTAACCACTCCTCCACAAGGCTTTCTGATGTTATTTTCCACTATCTTTATTTAAAAGGCCAACTACTTGCCTACCCTGATTCTTTTAATAATTAAATTAAAATTCCTCCACCATAAAACTCAAACCCAGAACTTCTCCAACATACCTAGGCACTCCAAGTTCCTTAAACCCTTAAAACCAACATGTCCTTTGTCATTTTCTTGCTCACTTAAAAATTTTATGAAACCCAAAGCCCATTTCATATAGGCCCAAAATTTGGGGCATTACAACTCTACCCCATAAGAGAAATTTCATCCTCGAAATTTCCAACTGCCCAATAGTCGCACCACCTAGGTTACACCACTACGCTTCTGATGTGCACTCTAGTTCTAATTCCAAAATAGATAGATCACACACTATGGATAAAGTAGGTACCAATATTCACTTCTAGAGCGTCTTCGTCTTCTCGGCCACGAGCAGCATAAACCAAAGCTGGCTGTCCCACCTCAGCATGGCATGCATTTTTGCCTGGTGCTCCACATCTACGTCCATTGCCGTCACCGCCCTTGGCCTGGCCACGACCCCTTAGCGGCAGTTGACCACCCCTTAGTGGCTGAGCACCACTTTGGCCCACTACTGGCTCTCGACCTAGCATTCGGGGGCAAATCATGATCCTATGCTCCATAGACCCACAAGCTAAACAGGCTCTCATTCACTTCCAACACTCGCCTCCATGGCTTCTCCCACAATTAGCACAAGGTGGCACCCTTGGATTAAAAACAGGGGGCCTTGCTCTATCTGGCCCATTACCTCTGGCCCTAACCTTAGGCATATGTCCAACACCAGGAGTCTCAGCCTCCCTTTTATTCTTACCCCTTTCTTTCTCCCGATTTAGGGGCTCCGTGCGCTTCACCACCTCCGCTATCTTTGCTTTCTCCACCAACTCTGAGAAAACTTGCTCCCTTTGTGGGGCTATCAACACCCTAAGGCTATCCCTTAGTCCATCCTCAAATCTAACGGAACGCTCATAAACCGTTTCCACCATAACTCTTGTGTACGTACTAAGGAGCAAAAATTTCGCCTCATACTCTACCACAGATCTATTTCCCTTTGTCAAGTTCAGGAACTCCTTCCTTCTAGCATCCACATAACTCGCTCCTACATACCTCCCTTGGAACGCAGCTTCGAAGAACACCCAAGTGACTTGCTCCGATTGAGTGCCCTTTTTCACTGTCAGCCACAACTGGTAAGCTTCTTCCCTTAGCACTGACAGTACCCCTTTCTGTGACAGCCCAAAATTGACCCTAGTCGGAATGTGGTTTTGGGACCACAAAATCGAGGCATAAAAATAATTTAATGTTCATTTTGATGCCTATGATATGTGTTAATTCGTGTGTGACATTTTTGATGATTTGATTTAGGATTATAAATGTGAATTTCACTAAAAAGGACCTAGTAGTAAACTTTGAAAGTAGGATAGGGAAATGTGTGATGACTAATTAAAGCATGCATGCAAAACAATGGTCTTGCATGTCAAATACCCTCTTTTATAAGTGGTGGCGGCCATGACAAGGGAGGATGGGCAAAACATGTCATAGACATGTTTTGTTGGTGCATTAGGGAGAAACATTAAACTAAGGTGTATGGGTAATAAAAAATGAAAAAAATGTGTGTGAAGGCTTCTCCCTCCCCATTACCGTGAGTTGAGGGAAAGAAAGAAAAAATTTTGTTCATCCTTTCTTTGAGCCAAAACTAGAGAGAAAATACAAAGAAGAAAAAAAAATGTGTGTTCATCCTTGAACATCTTTTGGCCGAAAATTGAAGGAAAAAGGGAAGAAGGGAGTGAAGCATTCGGCTATCCTAGGTCACTATTAAGGTAAGTTTGATGTTTTGCCATGAGATTCATGTATATTTTAGTAGTTAGCTTGAGTTCTAACTAGCCATGGTTCAAATCCTTACTATGTCATGGAGATGATATTCGGCTAAGGTGAGGTTGTGTTGATATCATTTGGATGCTAAAAGTGAAGCTTTGTAATGGTGTATGTGATGGTGGATTGATGATTATTGAATATTCTTTTTAGCACTTTTGAGTGAGAGTTTGATAGATACTATGAGGTTAAACTTCATGACATTGTAAGCTTGTAAGTTGGATGATGAAGTTCATGCTTTGTGAAGGTAAATGGGGTAGAAGGAGCATTCGGCCATAATGAAAATATATGAGATAGTCATAGTCATCCTTATGATTCGGCTCTTGCATATATATATATATATATATATATATGTTTGCACACGATGTATTGGTATGACATATATACTATCTCAAGGCATATAATTACATATGATGGTGTTTCGGTTATGGAGTAAATGATTGATGCGTATTGAATTACAATATGGAATGCGTTAGTTAGTAAAATGTATGCTGTTTTTGTGGGGTATTAAGTGTATAATTGGCCTCAACATGGACATGCATATTCGCCACATGAGGGGAATTGGTGTGCATGCATTCGGTTAGAGGCAAGCATATTGATGCCTATTCTTGGCTTAGAAAATTGGCTAAGAGGAATATTAACTAATGTGTTGAGTTCGATTCATGATTTCGTACATATGCGACTTTGATGCCTAATGAGTATATATATTGGCTAAGTACCTTGAATTCCTCTTCGATGCTCAAATGATTAAATCAATTTATTTGTCAAATTAAGCTCAAGAGCAAAGGGAGCTAAATTCGATAAAGGGAAGGAAAAAGTAGTCGAGTAGTCGTCGAAATTGCTCGACAACATCCAAGGTAAGTCTTGAGTAATGACCCTACTTGAATTATATTGAAATCATGCTCCTTGTGTGTGGCTATTGAGCCGAAATTGTAAAGGTTTGATAAATATTTTGTGTTTGAGCCTTAGTAACTGAAAATGAAATATGGATGTGTCGTGATTATTGATATATGTGCACATGAGCATTTGAATGATACCGGGCTAAGTCTGAAGGCATTTATGCTAGTGATTATATCCGGCTAAGACCCGAAGGCATTTGTGCGAGTTGTTATATCCGGGCTAAGACACAAGGCAATTGTGCAAGTTACCAAATCCGGGTTAAGACCGAAGGCAATTGTGCTTGTGGTTATATCCGGTTAAATCCGAAGGTACATGATTCGAAATGAGCAATCTTGCTGTAAAATTTCAGTTTATACACTTGTGAAAATTCCAGCAATGAGGTATGTTCAGTATGTGCTTGAATTAGTTGAGCCCTTACAAGTAAGTATTATTTCGTTGATAAACGAGCTACCGGCCTTTGGCTAAGTTGTTCTTTGTGTATAAACATAAGGGTCGGTAATGTGAAGTAAGTATGATTATGAGAATGTGTATTAATAAAGTGATTCATTTAGTTATATAAATGTAATACTTTAGTCAAAGTGACTTCATTACTTGAGACTTACTAAGCATTAAAATGCTTACCCGTTGCTTTGGCTCTCTGTTTTATAGATTTTGCTCGTTAGCTATCGGATTCGGGATCATCAAGTCGAAGTCATCCACACTATCAAAGCCCCCATTTTGGTACAATTTTGGTTGAACTTTGAAATGGCATGTATAGGACTACCCTTTTGTTGTAGGACATGTACCTTTCGGTTTTGTGTAAACTTGGATAGCCATGCGAAAATGGCTTATATACATTTTTAGCATAGTACTATAATCGTTTGTATGTTGATCATTATGAGGTATGGAATTGTTTTGAAATGATTAGCCATTGGAATGGTTAATCATGATCACACTTTGTGCTATGTATGCAAAAAGGGCCAATTGAATCATGGAAATCATGAAATAGGTAAAGCCTACCTTAAAGGCAGATGCTGACAGCAGCAGTGATGTGGATGTGAAAAATCACTAAAAATAGTAGGAATGGTATTAAATAGTGAATAAATTATGTAAATGAACCTTGATGAATCTAATTTCATATGGAAGAAACGAAACTGTCATATGAGTTATATGTTAAGAGATATTAAAGTTCTCGTGAAACAGGGCCAGAACGGTTTCTCGATCCCCTGTTCCGACTTTGGAAATTCATTGTAAATTAACCAGAGATAATTAGGAGTCATTCCATATATTTATAGATTCCTCTCTGAGTATAGTTTCTAAGGAAACAAACGGCATCAGTATTTAAGCCCTGTACAGGGAGATATCCAATTCGTAATGCGTGAAGGTCAGTGTAGTCGAACCCTGGATTAGGGGAGATTTTAACTAATAAACTGTACTAATTGGCCCTACCAAAAATTCTAGAAAAAAATATGTTGATGGACTTATGAGTCTAGTTTCAGAGAAAATTTACAAAACTGATTTTCAAGCTTTAAAACTCAAGATATGATTTTTAAGGCGACAGTGATGCAGTAACCAGCTAGTCTAGAAAATTTTTTTTTTATGGACTGTGAAACAATTAAGTTAAGTCTGTGTGCACCTTGTGTTCGACTCCGGTAACGGACTCGGGTACAGGGTGTTACACTTTCAGTTTTTGTTCAGGTGAACAGTCCAGATCCTCCATTATCCTTTTAGTTGCCTCCAACCAATATTCAGCCACGTGAGGAGCTGCACTATCCACGCCCTTAAAGATTTCCACCCCATTCAATTGAAGTCGCTCCGGAATGGACCCCCGATTTCCAGTGCCATTATTGGGCCTAGCGACCCTTTCCAAAATCCTCAGCATTGCCTGCGACAATGCATCTTCTCCCGCAACCTGATCATACGGTCCATTCCCAGCCACAGGTGAGGCTAGAGCCTCTTCTACTCCAACCTCGGGCATATGGCCCGATGCCAACGATTTAGCACTAACACTCCTGCAGCCTCAGCCACGGCCTCCTGCACCTCTTCTAGCACTCATCGTCGATTCTCGTATTTTCTAGATTAAAAATTTTATGAAGTTTTAGTTAGTTCAATAATTAACCCGATGTTTTATGGAAGTAATTTAAGAGAAGATTGTTTCTGAAAATCCTTTACAGTTTTAAGATCCTACGGGCTTCGGTTCCACTCTAACAATATCATCTAAAGTAGCCCTCTAACTATCTACTGTATAACAATTTAAAAAAATTTAAGAATAAAAGTACTTACTTTGTTCAACGTCGGAGACTCGGTGTGCCGCTCAACAAGACTTCCCCTTTTCCGAATCATTGTACTTTTTTTAAAACACAAAAAGAAATCAAGTAATAAGGCCCACTCACAGCCTGTGTTTTGCAACCTGAGCTCTGATACCACTAAATATAACACCCCAAACTCGGCTCAGACGTTATGGCCGAATCTGCTGTGTCACATTGAAGTGTTTTAGCGGAAACCTTGTTTTCATTGAAAACCCATCTTAAAATGAGAAACCTTAATTAATGAAAAAAAAACTTTCAGTTACGAAAGCCTTGTTTAAAACATTTGATTTTTTTTAAAAAAAAACTTAGTTGCAAAAACGTAGGAAACATACTATAATTTAAAAAATCCATGTTCAACTTCTCGTAAAAAATAATAATAATAATTCAAGTAATAATAACATACTGAAAACCTTATTACAATCTGATCTGAACACACTTAAAAAGAAATAAAAACTTAAATGCTTAAAAAAAACCAAGTCTGAATTATATTGCTAGCCGGCCATCTAGAGTCCCTCCAAAGATCGAACCTTCTACTGAGCATAACCTGAAAATAAAATAAAAGAGGGGGTGAGTTTTCGCAAACTCAGTGTGTACAACCCTCAATGAGAAACAAGAATTCAAAGAGAAACCAACAAACATGCAATGCAATCCTATCCAAATTATCCATCCGATACACACCAGCTCCGTCCCCCGTCACACCATGTGGGGATATAAATATCAACCCACCCAGCCCACACACCAATGGTAGCCCGGTTTTGGAACTACCTTCAATTACATATTGGGCTTTAAAAGCCGTCGGTGGGTCCATGGTTGTCAGGCAACCATGCGATCATCATATACATCGTCCGTTCCATAGTTCCCACCCCATATGCAACCTAAGCAGAACATCATATGTATGCATGTCACATCCATAAAACTTACATTCAACATCTGGTGGAATTTTGGTCATTTTCGCCCTTAAGGGCATTTTGGTCATTTTCCCTTCATTATAGTTTTCACTTCCCTTGACCCGTTAACAAGTCCCACGAGCAAAGATAAACGAATACTATGCACCAGGTAGCATTCCATAGAAGAGGAGGTGGGTCATTAAGATCGCTTAAGTACCAAGCTCTCCCTAGATCCAGTCTTAGACATGCATATACTCGTTGCCACACCTTAACCCTTTGACTTATCCGCGGTCGCAATATATTAATTAAGTCTTATGTAGTTATCATATACTAAGCCCAAAACCCCTTACAATGCCCAAACAAATTCACATATCTATATCTGGCCCATTAAGCCCAACCATATTCATATGGCCCATTTTGCCCAAATCACATTTATATGGCCCGTTAGGCCCAGTCACATTCATATTCATGCTCACATACAAATTCCTATCACATAGCATCAATATTCGGTTTTTGCCTATTATGGGCCCAATAGCCCATTTAGCCCATTCTGGCCCGTATGGCCAAATCACAACCCAAGTCCACAGAATTGCCCGTGGGTCTCAAGCAACCTATTGGTCTCCCCCTTAGGAGTGTTTGCGCACTCGCAAGCCTACTGTAGACAAACTTTCAATTTTTTGGCATTTTGACTTTTCAGCATTTCGGCATTTCAGCTTTTGCCGATTCATAGTGTGTGTGTAGTGTATGTACACACCTGGTAAGCAAGCGTGCCGCGGTTCCCTTAGTCACCAACCTACAATGATATTGCCCTTCCATTAATCGTTTGTTTAATCCATATTCTACCAAAAAACTGAAATCTCACCTTAACCTTACCTTGAACACCAATCCTAAGTATCTTTCCTTGATCACGTACTCCCTAGATCTGCATGAATCCTACTCATTAAATCCAGAATAATAGATGACTTGTATCCAACACAAGTCCCCTTACCTTAACTATGAACATTTGGCCACCTTAGCTCGTGGGAGAAGAATACTTACCAATACCGCAACACCTAAGGAGCAATTCGGCAATGAGCTAAGATCTGAGATCCGATACTAATTCCCTACCACAGTTCATTAGAAAGAGTGAGGGACAATATTCGATATTTAGCAAAAACCGATTATGAGAACAAAGCACTTACACTAGGCTTGACTGATTAGAAAGGGTACTGGCGGCACCAAGAGTATTCGGCCAAGAAAGTTTCTGCCCTTGCGATTTGTATGGCAAAAGAGAGTTATTCGGCTTCAAGAAAGAAGAAGTTTGCTAGACCAAAACAAATGAATCAAAAACCTGAGTAGAAGAAGATTAGAAAATTGGCACAAGAAGAGAAAGAAAGAAGCAAGGGTTTTCGGCTTTTTGGATCTTGAAGAGAAAGGGTTTCCAGTAATAGGGTGACAAAGATTTCGGCATTAGCCTGGAAACATTGTATTTGACACCTATTTATAGCCCCTATAGCCGAATTCCTCATGGCTAAATTCCCATTTTACCTCTACTTGCTCCTTACTTCTTATCTTCCCATTTTTCTCCCTGATAACCCCTCGATCTTTTCCTCAGATTTCTCTCTTGAACACTTCCCATGGAGTCCGTTTCTACGCCACTTCCAACCTTCTAGAAGGCCAAAATTAAACTTCTAAAAACACTAAGCTAGGATTCGAACCTTGGGCCTCCTTGCTAGCTATTAACGCCACCTCCCTGCACTCTAAGTCGCGTCACTTAGCCACTCCTCCACATGGCTTTTTGATGCTATTTTCCCTATCGTTATTTAAAAACCCAACTACTTGCCAACCCTGATTCTTTTAATAATTAAATTAAAATTTCTCCACCACAAAACTCGAACCCAGAACTTCTCCAACATACCTAGACACTCCAAGTTCCTTAAACCCTTAAAGCCAACATGTCATTTGTCATTTTCTTGCTCACTTAAAAATTTTATGAAACCCAAAGCCCATTTCATCTAGGCCCAAAACTTAGGGCATTACAACTCTACCCCCTAAGAGAAATTTCATCCTCGAAATTTCCAACTACCCAATAATCGCACCACCTAGGTTACACCACTACGCTTCTGCTGCGTACTCCAGTTCTAATTCTGAAATAGATAGATTGCACACTATGGATAAAGTACGTACCAATATTCACTTTTGTAACGTCTTCGTCTTCTCAACCACGAGTAGCATAAACCAAAGCTGGTTGTCTCGACTCAACATGGCCTACATTTCCACCTGGTGCTCTACGTCCACGTCTATTACCGTCACTGCCCTGGTCTAGCCTAGACCCCTTGGCGGTAGTTGACCACCCCTTAGTGGCTGAGCACCACCTTGGCCCACTACTGGTTCTCGACCTAGCATTCGAGGACAATCCTTGATCCTATGCTCCACAGACCTACAAGCTAAATAGGCTCCCATCCTCTTCCAACACACGCCTCCATGGCTTCACCCACAATCAGCACAAGGTGGCACCCCTGGATTAACAACATGGGGCCTTGTTTTATCTGGCCCATTAACACTGGCCCTAACCCTAGGCATCTATCCAACACCAGGAGTCTCAGCCTCCCTTTTATTCTTAACCCTTTCTTTCTCCCGATTTAGGCACTCCGTGTGCTTCACCTCCTCTGTTATCTTTGCTTTCTCCACCAACTCTGAGAAAACTCGCTCTTTTTGTGGGGCTATCAACACCCTGAGGCTATCCCTTAGTCCATCCTCAAACCTAACAAAACGCTCATAATCTGTTTCCACCATAACTCTTGCGTACATACTAAGGCGCAGAAATTCCGCCTCATACTCTGCCAAAGATCTGTTTCCCTGTGTCAAGTTCAGGAACTCGTTCCTTCTAGCATCCACATAACTCGCTCCTACATGCTTCCCTTGGAACACAGCTTTGAAGAACTCCCAAGTGACCTACTCCGGCTGAGTGCCCTCTTTCACTGTCAGCCACCACTGGTAAGCTTCTTCCCTTAGCAATGACACTGCCCCTTTCAGCTTTTGTTCAAGTGAACAGTCCAGATCCTACATTATCCTTTCAGTGGCCTCCAACCAATATTCAGCCACGTTAGGAGCTACACTATCCACGCCCTTAAAGATTTCTGCCCTATTCGATTGAAGTCGCTCCGGAATGGACCCCCGATTTCTAGTGCCATTATTGGGCCCATCAACCTTTTCCAAAATCCTCAGCATTGCCTGCGACAATGCATCTTCTCCCATGGCCCAATCATACTATCTATTCCTAGCCACAGGTGAGGCCGAAGCCTCTTCTACTCCAACATCGGGCATATGGCAAGATGCTGACGATTCAGCCCTAACACTCTCGCGGCCTCGGCCACGGCCTCTTGCGCCTCTTCTAGCTCTCATCGTCGATTCATGTATTTTTTGGATTAAAAATTTTATGAAGTTTTAGTTAGTTCAATAATTAACCCGATGTTTTATGGAATTAATTTAAGAGAAGATTGTTTTCGAAAATCCTCTACAATTTCAAGATCCTACGGGCTTCGGTTCCACTCTAACAAAATCATCTAAAGTAGCCCTCTAACTATCTACTGTATAACAATTTAAACAAATTTAAGAATAAAAGTACTTACCTGGTTCGACGTAGGAGACTCGGTGTGCTGCTCAGCAAGACTTCCTCTTTTCCAAATCATTGTAAATTTTTTTAAAACACAAAAAGAAATCAAGTAATAAAGCCCACTTCACAGCCTGCGTTTTGCAACCTGGGCTCTGATACCATTACATGTAATACCCCAAACTCGACTCGGACGTTATGGCCGAATCTAGTGTGTCATATTGAATTGTTTTAGTGAAAACCTTATTTTCATTGAAAACCCTTCTTAAAATGAGAAACCTTAATTAACTAAGAAAAATCTTTCAGTTACGAAAGCTTTGTTTAAAACATTTGATTTTTTTTAAAAAAAAATTAGTTAAGGAAACATAGAAAACATACTATAATTTAAGAAATCCATGTTCAACTTCTAGTAAAAATTCAAGTAGTAATCACATAATGAAAACCTTATTACAATCTGATTTAAACACACTTAAAAAGAAATAAAAACATAAATGCTTAAAAAAACCAAGTCCGAATTATCTTGCTAGCCGGCCACCTAGAGTCCCTCTAAACATCGAACCTTCTACTGAGCATCACCTAAAACTAAAATAAAAGAGGGGGTGAGTTTTCGCAAACTCAGTGTGTACAAACCTCGATGAGAAACAAGCATTCAAAGAGAAACCATCAAACATACAATGCAATCCCATACAAATTATCCATCCCTTACACACCAGCTCCGTCCCCCGTCACACTATGTGGGGATATAAATATCAACCCACCCAGCCCACACACCAATGGTAGCCTGGTTGCGGAACTACCTTCATTTACATATTGGGCTTTAAAAGCCGTCGGTGGATCCACAGTTGTCAGGCAACCATGCGATCCTCATATACTTCCTCCGTTCCATAGTTCCCACCCCATATGCAACCTAAGTAGAACATCATATGTATGCATGTCACATCCATAAAACTTACATTCAACACCTAGGGGTATTTTGGTCATTTTCACCCTTAAGGGCATTTCGATAATTTTACCTTAATTATGGTTTTCACTTGCCTTGACCCTTTAACAAGTCCTGCAAGCTAAGATGAACGAATACTATGCACCAGATAGGATTCCAGAGAAGAGGAGGTGGGTCATTAAGACCACTTAAGTACCAAGCTCTCCCTAGATCCAGTCCTAGACATGCATATACCCGTTGCCACACCTTAACCCTTTGACTTGTCCACGGTCGCAATATATTAATTAAGTCTTATGTAGTTATCATATACTAAGCCCAAAACCCCTTACAACGCCCAAACAAAATCACATACCTGTATCTGGCCCATTAAGCCCAATCATATTCATATGGCCCATTAGGCCCAAATCACCTGTATATGGCCCATTAGGCCCAAATCACATTTATATGGCCCGCTAGGCCCAGTCACATTCATATTCATGCTCACATACAAATTCCTATCACATAGCATCAACATTCAGTTTTTGCCTATTATGGGCCCAACAGCCCATCAGGCCTATTTAGCTCATTCTTGCTCGTATGGCCAAATTACAACCCAAGTTTCCAGAATCGCCCGTGGGTCTAAGTCAACCTATTGGTCTCCGCTTACGAGTGTTCATGCACTCGCAAGACTACTGTAGCCAAACTTTTAGCTTTTCGGCATTTCGGCTTTTTGGCATTTTGGCATTTCGACTTTTGCCAATTCATAGTGTGTGTACAGTGTATGTACACACCTGGTAAGCAAGCGTGCCGCGATTCCCTTAGTCACCAACCTACAATGATATCACCCTTCCATTAATCGTTTGTTTAATCCATATTCTACCCAAAAACCGAAACCTCACCTTAACTTTACCTTGAACACCAATACTTAATAGCTTTCCATGATCACATACTCCCTAGATCTGCATTAATCCTACTCATTAAAACTAGAATAATAGATGACTCGTATCCAACACAAGTCCCCTTACCTTAACTATGAACATTCGGCCACCTTAGCCAATGGGAGAAGAATACTTACCAATACCGCTAAACCGAGTCACCGAAATGTTTGAACGTAATATTTATTGTCTAGAATATGTAATTATGAATGTGTGAAAATTTCAAGCTTCGATTTAGCCGATAGCATGGGAATTCAGTTAGTAGAACTTGTGTGACACTTTTGAAAAGTGATAGGCTAATCTATAAGGACCTAATAGTGCATGTAGTCAAAGGGGAGGACTTGCATGTCAAATTTCCCCCCCCAATAGTTAGTGGCCGGCCATGACAAGAGATTATGGGTAAAACATGTCATAAAACATGTTGGGACAATGGTGTATGTAAGAAAAAATAAAATAGTGAGCATAGGAATTTAATAATGAAAGGAACAAAAAAAAAAAGAGAAAAAATGGTCTCATGCATGCCCATTGCCGTGAGTGTGGAGAAAGAAAGAAGAATTTTGTTCATCATTTTCATTTCCTTTGGGCTGAAAATTCTAAGGAAGAAGGAAGGAATTCTTGTTTCATGTTGGTTTGGAAGAGGTTTAGGAGGAGGTTTGGCCATACTTGTACCTAGATTAAGGTAAGTTTGATGTTTTGCCATGAGATTCATGTATATTTTAGTTGCTAGCTTGATGTTCTTGTTAGCCCATGGTTCAAATCTTTGTTATGTCATGGGAATGAAATTCGCCAAAGTGAATATGGTGTTAATGCCATTGCTCGCTAAATATCAAGCTTGATAATGATTCATGTGATGGTGGATTGAGGATTCTTAGATTTTCTTTTAGCATTTTGAATGAGATACTAAGTTCTTTGTTTAACCATGACCAAATTGAAACGGTATGGTGTTGTGGTATTCGCCATGTTATATCCATAAGTATGATTCATGCATGTTGCATGGTAAGTAAGATTTAAGCTTTGGATATGTGTGTATATTTGGATATAAGCCACTTGAGAATTGGCCATTGCACCTACATGAATATATGTTTGCACATGATGAATTGGTATGACATGTATACTATTTTAAGGTGTCTATTTGCTTGTGATGTTGTTTGGTTATGAAATAAATGAGAGATGTGTATAGAACTATAATATGTAATCGTTAATTAGGAAAATGTATGCTGTTTTTTTGTGTAGTATTAAGTGTAAAATTGGCCTCCACATAGACATGCATATTCGCCAAAGGAAGTAGATTGGTGTGCATGTATTCGGTTAGAGGCAACCATATTGAAGCCTTATCTTGGCTTAGATTGTTGACCAAATGGGTAATAAGTGAGGATGGTTGCGAATATACAAACATACATATGCATGTGTAATTGAATTATGAATGTTTAGCAAGAGGGTTAAACTAGTTGATTTATTGATTAAGCTCAAGGAGTTAAAGAAGGAGAATCAAGCAAGGGAAAGACGAAGGTCATCGAGTAGCCGACTTGGACTGTTTTACCCAACACAAGGTAAGTCATTAAGCGTATATTTGGTGTTGATTTAAATGATCAATATATATATGCAAATGTGTTTAAATGAGTTGGTGTGTAAATGGAAATGTATGTGTATGGAATGATGCCATTGTTGAATGTATAAAGGCAGCAAAATACATAAGGTATTGGTCTCGGCACTAAGTGTGCGGGTATAAATGGACACGGTGACAAGATTGGCACTAAGTGTGCGGGTTTAAATTGTACAGCACTAAGTGTGCGAGTTTGATTATATAGCACTAAGTGTGCGAGTTGAATACATATAGCACTAAGTGTGCGGATTCACTATATGCTCTTGCATTACAATTGGCAATCGAGTGTGCGACATTATCGAGCTAATCCGGACAGCGGATCGGGTAAGTACCTCGAGCTCATGACGAATAGAAAATATGTTCATGCTCGGGGTTGAATTTGGTAAGCCTTAAATCTATGTGATGATTGAAATTGTATGATTGTGGTGGAAATGAGTTAGTGTGTGAAAATGCCTCAAATATCTTGTTGTGTAGAATATGAAATGTGGATGTATGACTTGGTATGAGATTGGACCGAAAGGTCCGAGGAATTATGGTATAGATTCGATATGGATGAGTACCTAGCCTCGTTTATTGTTTCATGTTGTAGTAACTTTATCGGTGGATTGATGAATGCTTATGACTTCTTGAGTTGTAAACTCACTCGGTGTTTTTCTTGTCACCCATTTTAGGTCTCTCGGACTCGTATTGTTTGCGTGATCGGGACCGTCGTTGAAGTCATCACACCGCTGAAATCTTGTGGTATTGTTTTGTTGTTGAAGAACATTTGGCATGTATAGGCTATTATATTTTGTCGAATTGTGGGTTGTAAACTTTAAGCCATGTGAAAATGGCCTATGTGGTCGTCGAGTGGGATGCTAGAACCTATAGCCACGAGTCTTAGAAACTCAAATTTTGATAAGGTGGCCATAATTTGTGTCATGTATGATGGATGATTAAGGCCAAGGAAAAATTCATGAAATTGGCATAGTCTACTGCAGTAACTTTGAAAATTTACCATAAATTATCCAGAAAGAATTAGGAGTCATGCCTTATATGTAAAGATTCCATTTTGAGTCTAGTTTCATTAGAAACAAACGACACCAGTATTAAAGCCCTGTACAGGAGATATTCAAGTTGTAACGCGCGAAGGTCGAGCAGTCGGTCCCCTGTAACATGGGTGACTTTAACTAATAAACTGTACCAATTGGCCCAACCAAAATTCTAAAAATAAATCCATGGATGGGTATATGAGTCTAAATTCAGGTAAAATTTACGAAACCAGTTTCCGAGTTTTGAAACTCGAGATATGATTTTAAGACGACGGTGATGCAGTTTTCCACTTTGACCGGTAATGTCAAATTGGTTGGTATCTTGAGAGGTTTGGTTGTTAACCCTCGTGTCAAACACCGCGTCGGTCACGAGTTAGGTGTTACAATTTTATTGGTATCGAGCTATGGTTTAGTCGGTTCTAGGACTACCATAGCGTGTGAGTCTAGCTATACATGCCAAATTGTTAGCGCTTAATAATGTGATGACTTCGACGGTTGGAATTTTGTTTTGATTAGCAATGGAACCCGGTAGAGAGACCCTTGGCGGATGATGTTGAAAGTGTAGCGGCTGCTCTGCGCAAGGGACACCGCCTGTTGAGCCTCGATCATCTGCGAATAATCAAAATGAAGGCGAAACAAGCCTTCTTCACCATGATGAATGAGTGGGTCGCGCAATATGCCCGAACCAACCCTACTGTCCAACCATTCCCGAATTTAAATACTCCACCCCAAGAGCCCGCAATGCCTCCGATTCGATCCTGTGAGGTCGAGTAAACCACCGTGGACTTGATTAGGAAGCGTGGGGCGAGGAGTTCAAGGCCATAGTTACCGATGATGCCGAAAAGGCCGAGTTCGCTCGATAACACCATTAGAGTGTTAGATGAACTGTCATGCACACCCGATGAATGTCTTAAGTGTGCTATATCCTTGTTCGAGACTCACTTACTATTGGTGGAGGACTTTAATTTCCATAGTCCCCAAATGAACGAGTTACTTGGGATTTCTTCCAATCCAATTTGAAAGAAATACATTAGTCAACAGTTCATCGATCGAAGCGTAAGGAATTCTTGGAACTCAAGCAAGGCCGGATGATCAGATTCGAATCTGAACATGAGTTCGTAAGACTTAGTCGGTATGCTCGGAGTGTGTGGCTGATGAGGTTGCGATGTGCAAAAGATTTGAAGAAGGATTGAATGAAGAGTTAAAGTTACTAGTGGGAATTTTGGAGATAAAGGAGTTCGTGACACTAGTCGAACGAGCTCGCAAGGCGGAAGAACTTGGGAAGGAGAAGAAGAAGGCTGAATTTGAAGCAAGAGATTACCGTAAAAGATCGACGAGTAAAGCTCCGTTCTCGGCTGTAAAGAGGTTCGTGGAGGACACCAAGAAGTCGAGGACGATGCGAGAATTTCCATTAGAGCCCACCATTGACGGACTCCGAGCTACTTCAGTAGCTAGTGTGGGCAATAATCGTCAAGAGAGACCTGAATGCCCCCAATGTGGAAGACGACACCTAGGTGAATGTTGGGGTAAGTCATTAATAGGGCTGTTATGGATGCGGTTCAAGGACCACTTCATTAGAGATTGCACGGAGCTAGATGAGAGGAATAAGACGCAAGGTGCAAGACCTAGTGGAACGACGGTGGAGGTAGGCCCCGAGAATCTCTCGGAGGTAGGGGTGGTAATCGAGAGGAGCCTCTAATACGGCTGTCCGATCCGAGACCCGTACTCTGCTAGAGCATATGCCATCCGCGCACGAGAGGAGGCATCCTCCCCGACGTTATCACCGGTACTTTTACTCTCTTTGATACTATTGTGATTGCATTGATTGACCCGGCTCTACTCACTCATATGTATGTGAAACCTTAGCATCCAAGAAGACTCTACTGTTGAGTCTCTCGAGTTCGTAATTCGAGTGTCAAACCCTTTGGGTCAATACGTGCTCGTTGATAAAGTGTGCAAGAGATGCCCCTAATAATTCGAGAATCTTTTCCTACCGATCCGATGCTTCTACCATTTAATAATTCGATGTTATTCTTGGTATGGATTGGTGACCGTACATGATGCAATGGTGGATCGCAAAAGGAAAACCATTGATTTGAGGAGTGCAAATAATGAGGTAGTCCGAGTCGAGTCATCGATTTAAAAGGAGCGCCAACGATAATATCTTCTATGACCGCTCGAGGTATGTGAAAAGGGTGTGAAACATACCTTGCGTATGTGTTTGGAAGTAAAGAGACGGAAAGGAAACTCGAATCGGTACCAGTGGTTTGTGAGTATTCGGATGTTTTTCCGAGGAGTTACCGGATTGCCACCGGTTCGAGAAGTGGAATTCAAGATCGGTTGTACCGGTACTACGCCGATTTCAATAGCCCCGTATCGTATGGCATTAACGGAATTAAAGGAATTGAAGGTTCAATTGCAAGAATTGACGGATAGAGGTTTCGCTCGACCGAGTTTTTCTCCATGGGCGCTTTGTATTGTTTGTGAAGAAGAAGGACGGAACCATGAGGTTGTGCATCGACTATCGTCAACTCAATAAAGTGACGATAAAGAATAAATATCCATTGCCACGAATTGACGATTTGTTTGATCAATTAAAGGGAGCCTCGGTGTTTTCAAAGATAGATTTGAGGTCGGGTACTATCGGTTGAGGGTCCGAGAATCGGACATACCCAAAACCGCTTTTAGAACGAGGTACGGTCACTACTAATTCTTGGTGATGCCGTTTGGGCTCACTAATGCCCTACGGTGTTTATGGATTTAATGAATAGAATTTTCAGGCCATACTTAGATCGGTTTGTAGTTGTATTTATCGATGACATTTTGGTCTATTCGAGAGATGAAACCGAGCATCTTGAACACACGAGGCTAGTGTTGCAAATCTTACGAGATAAGCGATTATACGCAAAGTTCAATAAATGTGAATTTTGGTTGAAAGAGGTTAGCTTTTTGGGGCACGTGGTGTCCGACGGTGTCGAGGTGGACCGAACAAAATTCGCCATAGTCGATTGAAACCACCAAGGAATGTTAAGTTAGGAGCTTTTGGGGCTTGCGGTTATTACAGACGATTTGTAAAGGTTTCTCGACGATAGCCACGCCAATGACGGCTTACTCCAAAAGGATGTTAAGTTCGAATGGACGGAGAAATGTCGAAAAGTTTCGATCAACTGAAAGCTTATTTGGTGAAGCCCCAATTCTAGTGCAACCCGAATCGGGCAAAGAGTTTGTCATTTATAGTGACGCATCCCTACTTGGGTTGGGTTGCGTATTGATGCAAGAAGGGCGAGTTGTGGCCTATGCGTCGAGGCAATTAAAGCCACATGAGAAAAATTATCCGACCCATGATCTCGAATTGGTCGCCATCGTATTCGCCTTAAAGATATGGCGACATTACTTATTTGGTGAGAAGTGCCATGTGTATTCGGATCACAAAAGTCTCAAATATTTGATGACCCAAAGAGACTTAAATCTGCGACAAAGGCGATGGCTCGAGTTGTTAAAAGATTATGAGCTCGTCATTGATTATCACCGGGAAGGGCTAATGTGGTTGCGGATGCCTTAAGCGAAATCACTATTTGCTTTATGAAGCGATGAATGTACACTTGTCTATCCTACTCGACAATGTGTTAGTAGCTGAATTGAAAGCCAAACCATTATTGATACGTCAAATTCGTGAAGCTCGGAAAGTCGACGATGAGTTGGTTGCAAAGCGGGATGAGTGTGTTCGAACAAGGACTCGAATTTCAAATCGATGATGACGATTGTTTGAGGTTCGAAGTCGTCTGTGTCCCAAAGAATTGAACTTATTCCAATAATTTTGAACGAAGCCCATTGTAGCGAATGGCAATCCACCGGGAGTACGAAGATGTACAACGATTTGAAACGTCGGTTTTGGTGGCATGGTATGAAATGGGACATCTCGACTTTGTTTGAGATGTTTAATATGTCAACAAGTGAAAGCGGAACATCAAGTGCCTTGAGATTGCTTCACCGATCACGATACCCGAGTGGAAATGGGATCGAGTCACAATGGACTTTGTGTCCGGCCGCCATTGTCACTAGTAAGAAGGATGCGATTTGGGTTGTTGTTGATAGATCGACTAAGTCGGCTCACTTTATCCCCGTCGTCACGGATTTTTCATTGGATAAACTAGCCAATTGTACGTTTCTCAGTTGTGAGATTACACGGGTACCGATTTCTATTGTGTCGGATAGAGATCCGAGATTTACCTCGCGATTTTGGAAGAAATTTCAAGAAGCTTTGGGTACCAAGTTGCATTTCAAAGACCGCCTTTCACCCCCAAACCGATGGTCAATCCGAACGGATAATTCAAATACTCGAGGATATGTTGAGATGTTGTATCCTTGAGTTTAGTGGTTCATGGGAGCAGTATCGCCTTTGATTGAATTCGCCACAACAATAGCTTTCAATCAAGTATTAAGATGGCGCCTTACGAGGCTTTGTACGGTCGTGAATGCCGTACCCCATTATTCTGGTGAACTTAGTGAAGGTAAATTCTTGAGGTTGATTTGGTTAAGGATGCCGAGCAAAGAGTTCGAGTAATTCGTGAAAGTTTGAAAGTCGCCGGATCGCCAAAAGTCGTATGCGGATTTGAAAAGAAAAGATATTGAATATCAAGTTGGAGACAAGGTCTTTCTCAAAGTTTCACCTTGGAAGAAGGTGCTTAGATTTGGCCGTAAGGAAAATTGAGCCCGAGGTTCATCGGGCCATATGAAATATCTGAACGAGTCGGTCGATCGCGTATCGTTTGATTTTGCCCCGAACTTGAAAGGATTCACAACGTCTTCCATGTTTCGATGCTTGACGTTATAGATCGACCGTCACACGTAATTAGTCCATCGAGGTTGAAATTCAAGCCGATATGAGTTATGAAGAAGAACCGATTCGTATCCTAGCTCGTGAAGTGAAGGAGTTGCGAAACAAAAGAGTTCCATTAGTAAAAGTGTTATGGCTCAAACACGGGATAGAAGAAGCTACTTGGGAACCCGAGAACTCTATGAAAGAGCGTTACCCAAACCTATTTACGGTAAGATTTTCGGGACGAAAATTTCTTAAGTGGGGAGAGTTGTGACAGCCCAAAATTGACCCTAGTCGGGAAGTGGTTTGGGACCGCTAAACCGAGTCACCAAATGTTTGAACGTAATATTTATTGTCTAGAATATGTAATTATGAATGTGTGAAAATTTCAAGCTTCGATTTAGCCGATAGCATGTGAATTCAGTTAGTAGGACTTGTGTGACACTTTTGAAAAGTGATAGGCTAATCTATAAGGACCTAATAGTGCATGTAGTCAAAGGGGAGGACTTGCATGTCAAATTTCCCCCCCCTAATAGTTAGTGGCCGGACCATGACAAGAGATTATGGGTAAAACATGTCATAAAACATGTTGGGACAATGGTGTATGTAAGAAAAAAATAAAATAGTGAGCATGGGAATTTAATAATGAAAGGGAACAAAAAAAAAAAAGAGAAAAAAATGGTCTCATGCATGCCCATTGCCGTGAGTGTGGAGAAAGAAAGAAGAATTTTTGTTCATCATTTTCATTTCCTTTGGGCTGAAAATTCTAAGGAAGAAGGAAGGAATTCTTGTTTCATGTTGGTTTGGAAGAGGTTTAGGAGGAGGTTTGGCCATACTTGTACCTAGATTAAGGTAAGTTTGATGTTTTGCCATGAGATTCATGTATATTTTAGTTGCTAGCTTGATGTTCTTGTTAGCCCATGGTTCAAATCTTTGTTATGTCATGGGAATGAAATTCGCCAAAGTGAATATGGTGTTAATGCCATTGCCTGCTAAATATCAAGCTTGATAATGATTCATGTGATGGTGGATTGAGGA
Source organism: Gossypium arboreum (assembly GCF_025698485.1). Lineage (NCBI taxonomy): Eukaryota > Viridiplantae > Streptophyta > Magnoliopsida > Malvales > Malvaceae > Gossypium > Gossypium arboreum. The sequence goes on from NC_069070.1 coordinate 54,912,464, forward strand.
TTCTTAGATTTTCTTTTAGCATTTTGAATGAGATACTAAGTTCTTTGTTTAACCATGACCAAATTGAAACGGTATGGTGTTGTGGTATTCGCCATGTTATATCCATAAGTATGATTCATGCATGTTGCATGGTAAGTAAGATTTAAGCTTTGGATATGTGTGTATATTTGGATATAAGCCACTTGAGAATTCGCCATTGCACCTACATGAATATATGTTTGCACATGATGAATTGGTATGACATGTATACTATTTTAAGGTGTCTATTTGCTTGTGATGTTGTTTGGTTATGAAATAAATGAGAGATGTGTATAGAACTATAATATGTAATGCGTTAATTAGGAAAATGTATGCTGTTTTTTTGTGTAGTATTAAGTGTAAAATTGGCCTCCACATAGACATGCATATTCGCCAAAGGAAGTAGATTGGTGTGCATGTATTCGGTTAGAGGCAACCATATTGAAGCCTTATCTTGGCTTAGATTGTTGACCAAATGGGTAATAAGTGAGGATGGTTGCGAATATACAAACATACATATGCATGTGTAATTGAATTATGAATGTTTAGCAAGAGGGTTAAACTAGTTGATTTATTGATTAAGCTCAAGGAGTTAAAGAAGGAGAATCAAGCAAGGGAAAGACGAAGGTCATCGAGTAGCCGACTTGGACTGTTTTACCCAACACAAGGTAAGTCATTAAGCGTATATTTGGTGTTGATTTAAATGATCAATATATATATGCAAATGTGTTTAAATGAGTTGGTGTGTAAATGGAAATGTATGTGTATGGAATGATGCCATTGTTGAATGTATAAAGGCAGCAAAATACATAAGGTATTGGTCTCGGCACTAAGTGTGCGGGTATAAATGGACACGGTGACAAGATTGGCACTAAGTGTGCGGGTTTAAAATTGTACAGCACTAAGTGTGCGAGTTTGATTATATAGCACTAAGTGTGCGAGTTGAATACATATAGCACTAAGTGTGCGGATTCACTATATGCTCTTGCATTACAATTGGCACTGAGTGTGCGACATTATCGAGCTAATCCGGACAGCGGATCGGGTAAGTACCTCGAGCTCATGACGAATAGAAAATATGTTCATGCTCGGGGTTGAATTTGGTAAGCCTTAAATCTATGTGATGATTGAAATTGTATGATTGTGGTGGAAATGAGTTAGTGTGTGAAAATGCCTCAAATATCTTGTTGTGTAGAATATGAAATGTGGATGTATGACTTGGTATGAGATTGGACCGAAAGGTCCGAGGAATTATGGTATAGATTCGATATGGATGAGTACCTAGCCTCGTTTATTGTTTCATGTTGTAGTAACTTTATCGATTGGATTGATGAATGCTTATGACTTACTGAGTTGTAAACTCACTCGGTGTTTTCTTGTCACCCATTTTAGGTCTCTCGGACTCGTATTGTTTTGCGTGATCGGGACCGTCGTTGAAGTCATCACACCGGCTGAAATCTTGTGGTATTGTTTTTGTTGTTGAAGAACATTTGGCATGTATAGGCTATTATATTTTGTCGAATTGTGGGTTGTAAACTTTAAGCCATGTGAAAATGGCCTATGTGGTCGTCGAGTGGGATGCTAGAACCTATAGCCACGAGTCTTAGAAACTCAAATTTTGATAAGGTGGCCATAATTTGTGTCATGTATGATGGATGATTAAGGCCAAGGAAAAATTCATGAAATTGGCATAGTCTACTGCAGTAACTGTTGCGGACAGCAGCAGTGAGATGAGATTGAAAAATCACTAAAAATAGTAGAAGTAGAATTAAATAGTGAGTAAATTATGGAACTGAACCTTGATGAATCTATTTTTATATGGACGAAACGAAACGACCATATGAGCGGTATACTGAGAAATATTAAGGTTCTCGTGAGACAGGGCCAGAACGGTTTCTGGGTCCCCTGTCGCGACTTTGAAAATTTACCATAAATTATCCAGAAAGAATTAGGAGTCATGCCTTATATGTAAAGATTCCATTTTGAGTCTAGTTTCATTAGAAACAAACGACACCAGTATTAAAGCCCTGTACAGGGAGATATTCAAGTTGTAACGCGCGAAGGTCAGAGCAGTCGGTCCCTGTAACATGGGTGACTTTAACTAATAAACTGTACCAATTGGCCCAACCAAAAATTCTAAAAATAAATCCATGGATGGGTATATGAGTCTAAATTCAGGAAAAATTTACGAAACCAGTTTCTGAGTTTTGAAACTCGAGATATGATTTTTAAGGCGACGGTGACGCAGTTTTCCAGCCTGACTGGTAATGTCAAATTGGTTGGTATCTTGAGAGGGTTTGGCCGTTAACCCCTCGTGTCCGACACCGGCGTCGGTCACGAGTTAGGGGTGTTACAGAGTAAGCATAATTTCTTAGTAAGTTCACATGTAAATAGCAAGTAACATAACCATGCAATAATACGAAATCCACATTTGCATAATATCACCAAAGCATTCATATCATATTTCTCATTCATGATCCTACCATATTATTGTTATATTAAAGTCTCAACCCGAGGGTTAAGTACATACCTGTAGAAATTTTCTCATTCACCACACTTACGAACATGTCACCTTCATTTTAGGTACTCACCTTATCCACTTAAGATTTACCCGTTTAACACATCAAAATATGATTCGAATACACGAATTTCATGCACATAAGTGCCATACCCGCAGCTAGACAAACTCAATAGTCTGTAGAAATTATGTAGCCAAGCTACCATGTAACCCGCCCATAAATGAACTTGGACTCAACTCAACAAGCTTGGGCGTTTGCATCCATAAGTGAACTCGAACTCAACTCAACGAGTTCGGATGCCTAGTTACATCTCACGAACTCGGACTTAACTCAACGAGCTCGGAACTCAAATATCTTAGTGACATGTCACTTGTATTCTAATCTATTACCAATGTAACACCCCGAACCCGAGACCATCGCCGGTGTCGGACACGAGGGGTTAGCAAGCCAAGTTCACTTGTTTTGCCCATCCATTGGCCATTTCCAGTCAGGCTGGAAAAACTGCGTCACTGTCGCCTTAAAAATCATATCTCTAGTTTCAAAACTCGGAAACTGGTTTCGTAAATTTTCCCTGAATTTAGACTCATATATCCATCCATGGATTTATTTCTAGAATTTTTGGTCGGGCCAATTGGTACAGTTTATTAGTTAAAGTCACCCATGTTACAGGGATCGACTGCTCTGACCTTCGCGTGGTATAACTTGAATATCTCTCTGTACAGGGCTTTAATGCTGGTTCCGTTTGTTTCTAATGAAACTAGACTCAAAATGAAATCTGTACATATAAGGTATGTCTCCTAATTCTTTCTGGATAATTTATAGTAAATTTTTAAAGTTGCGACAGGGAACCCAGAAACCGTTCTGGCCCTGTCTTACAATAGCTTTAATATCTCTTAACATGTAACTCCTATGACCATTTCGTTTCTTCCATATGAAAATATACTCATCAATGTTCATTTACATAGCTGATTCACTATTTAATACCATTCCTACAAATTTTGGTGATTTTTCACATTCACGTTACTGCAGCTGGCAGCATCTGTTTTTAAGGTAGGTCTTACCTATTTTGTAGTCTCCATGAACCAACTAGTCTTGCCTTACATAGGTCCACATATGATCATTTTAACCATGCCAATGGCTGATCATGTGACCAACATTCCCATTTCCAATTCATAGTCACATCATGACACCATATATATATATACAAACCGCAAATAGTTTAAGTTGATACTTCACTATTACGAGCCATTTTCGCATGGCCGTATACATATACATCATAACATATTTAAACCAACAAGGGGTAGTCCTATACATGCCATTTCAAGTTCAACCAAGAATTTATACCAAAATGGGGGCTTGATAGTGTGGATGACTTGACTTCAACGATCCCGAATCCGATTGCTATCGAGCAAAATCTAGAAAAGCGAGAGCCAAAGCAATGGAGTAAGCATTTTTATGCTTAGTAAGTCTCAAGGAATATAATCAACTCTAATTACAGCAATACATTCACATAGTTAAATGCATCATTTCATTAATGCACATTCACATAATCATACTTACTTCACCATCCCAACTCTTATGTTCATACACAAATAACGGCTTCATTAAGGCCGATAACTCGTTCCATCATAGGAGCGGATATTCACACGCTCTTACTCCTAGCCCATAAAGCACACACCGCACTTACCTTGTCATTGGGAAATTTCACAAGTGCATTAGCTGAAATTTTCCAGCAAGCTTATAATTTTCAAATCACATACCTTCGAGTTTAACCGGATGTCGCTACTCGATCAATCGCCTTCGGGACATAGCCCGGTTATGGTAACCCGCACCAAGGCCTATGGGACTTAACCCGGATATCACGATTTGCACAAATGCCTTGGTCTTAGCCGGATAGAATGACTCGCACGAATACCTTGGTCTTAGCCGGATGTAGCCACTAGCACAATTGCCTTCGGTCTTAACCCGGTTATAATTTCCAGCATAATTGTCTTGAGGCTTAGCCCGGATATCATTCAATTTCTCATGCACACATACATCAATAATCATTGGACATACATATTTATTTTCGTTACTAAGGCTCAAACACAATTATAATCACTAACATAATCGCCTTGGGACTTAGCGGGTATCATTCAATACTCATACACACATAAATTAATAATCAATACATCCATATTTCATTCCACATAATTCAAGTAAGGTCACTTCTTGAGGACTTACCTCGGATGTTGTCGAACGGCTTTTACGGCTATTCGATTACTTTTTCCTTCCCTTGTCCAATTGTGGCCCTCTTAGCTCTTGAGCTAATTCAAACAAATTCAATTTATCAAAACCTCATTGTGCTAGCTTATGGCGAATATGACAAGGAATTTAAATGGTCATATGGCCACCCTTTAGCTTGAATACACAATGGTCATGCACATTTTATACTACATCAAGCAATTCAATACAATTTATTCGAGCATCAAGGAAAAGCTAAGGCCTTCAATAGGCTACCCAAGGTCGAATATACTTGTCCATGTTGAGGCCAATTATGCACTTAATACCACACAAAAACAGCATGCATTTTACTAGTTAATGCTTTGCATATTGTAGCTCAAAACTTACAATATAGCATCAAGCACTCATATGTGTGCTAGGTAGAATGTGCTTACAATTTCACAATTATTCTTCAACATCTTCTTCTTTAAACAAACTTATTCATCACTTCCTTCATAACCAAAACATCATGTGCAAACATATATATACATATATGAGCATGGCGAATTTCAAGGTGTCCATAGCCATCCAAAACACAAATTTTAACTAACATGCAAGAAGCATGAACCATGCTCATGAATGCATCATGGCGAATATGACAATCATGCTCCTTTTCAACTTCAATCATGATAAAACAAAAGAAAGCTCAAAATCTTACTCAAGAGTAGACAATCCATCATTGCATGCATCATCATCAAGCTTCACACTTAGCATGCAATGGCTTTATCACCATAACAACTTTGGCCAAATACCATTTCCATGGCTTAACAAAGATTTGAGCCATGGCTAACATGCACATCAAGTTAGCAACCAAAACATGCATGAAACTCCTAACACAACCTCATACATACCTTAATCTTGATGCAAACTTAGCCAAATCTCCTTCTAGATCTCTTCCAAACCAAGCATGAAGCAAAATCCTCCTTCTTCCTTAGTTTTGGCTCAAAGAAAGGATGAACAAATTTTTTTCTTTCCTTCTCTACAACTCACGGCAATGGGGGGATTACCACACTCACACACATTTTTTTTCATTTTTATCACCCATACACCTTTGTTTATTATTTCACCCTAATGCACCAACAAAACATGTTTCATGACATGTTTAGCCCATCCTCCTTGTCATGGCCGGCCACCACCTATAAAGGGGAATTTGACATGCAAGTCCATTATTTTGCATGCATGCTTTAATTAGTCATCACACATTTCCTATCATACTTTCAAAGTTCATTACTAAGTCCTTTCTTGTGGAATTCACCCTTATAACACTAAATCAATCATCATAAAATGTCATACATGAGCACACACATATTATAGGCATCAAAATAAATTTTTAATTATTTTTATGCCTCGGTTTTGTGGTCCCGAGACCACCTTCCGACTAGGGTCAATTTTGGGCTGTCACAACCAAGGTTCAAATGGGCTTTTTCCTAGATCACACATCTTTGCCGTCTTCCACGGAATATTGAAACCGATACTCGGTAGCAATTCATATTTAACAAGTAGCACACATAATTTGCATATTACTCAATAATAACCACAAAGCATAATATTTCATGATATTAATCATCATATCATATAAATAACATTAAATTACTTAAAATGAAAATTATGTTACTACATTTACACATGAACTTACCCCGGTACAAAATAAAGAAATTTTGCAATTTAGTCCACAATCTTTTCCTTTCCCCGATAAAGGTCGATTCCACGTCTTTCTTGGTCTAAAATAGCACATTTAGCTGATTTAATACTCACATTTATCAAAATAGTCCTTAAATCTAACTTTTTCAAAATTACAATTTTGCCCCTAAACTTTTGCATATTTACACTTTTGCCCCAAAGCTCGAAAATTAATTTTTTTTTCCAAAATTCTTATGTTTTATGACATGTTGATCATTCTTCCCTTCTATGGAAACATCAAATTCTCACTCTAACATGTAGTTATAAACATTAGGTATTTTTACCAATTATGTCATTTTACTCATTTTCACGTAAAATCATTTAGCAAAAGTTTTTTAACACAATTTTAAGCTTCATATTCTACCATAAAACATCAAAATAAACACATTTCACCTATGGTTATTTTTCCAAATATAAACCCTAGGTTAAATTATTGCTAGAATAAGCTAAATCAAGTTACCAGGACTCCAAAAACGTAAAGAACATTAAAAACGGGGCTTGGAATCACTTACTATGGAGCTTTGGAAGCTTGAAACAAACCCTAGCTATAAAGAACCCTTGAAATTTCGTTCTAATGAAGAATATGGGCATATTTTGCCATCTTTTTCCTTTTTTAATCTTTTAATTACCAAATGACTAAAATAACCTTCATTAAAAACTTTGGTTATTTCTACCTATGTATGTCCACTTTTTTCCATGAAAACCTAATGGTATAATTACCATTTAAGGACCTCTACTTCAATTATGCTCTTCAATTAAATCCTTTAACATCTAAAACTCATATTTATCAACTTTTGCAATTAAGTCCTAATAGGCAAATTAGACATGCAATTCATGAAATTTTCTATCGATATTCTAACACATGCATCTAATCACTCAATAAATTATAAAAATTAATCAGAATAAAATTTTCTACTTCAAAATTGTGGTTTCAAAACCACTATTCCTGTAACACCCCAAACCCGACCTAGACATTATGGCCAGATCTGACGTGTCACATGGACTTACGACTTAGTATGTACTGGTTTAAGTGATTGGGGTGGTCTTTGTAAAAACAACGGTTGAATGAAAAGTCAGTTTATCAATCTTTAGGCTATCCATTTGTTGTGCTTGTTGAGTCTTGAAAACGTTCATTAATTTTGAAAACCCGCATAGCCTAACACTAGCAGTTTCATCATAGTATAAATATAATCAGAAAATAAAACCATAGCAGAAAAAAGAAATTTAAATAGCGGCCTTATTACAACTTAAAACCCAAAATTAAATCAGAACATAAAAATCATAAAAATAAACAAACTTAGAAAAGCCAACTTTGCAGATGATGTGGCCACTTCGAATCCCTCACAGCTCCAAGCCCACTATGGTTGGGGATTTCCTGCAGAGATGAAAATAAAGGGTGAGTTTGGTAAACTCAGTGTTTCACATAACCCAACCATAGCCCAAAACAGATCAAACCTTAGAGTCAGACTTATCTGGGCCTTGGCCCAGTACAGAAATCAGAATAAAACCCATAGGCCCATAGTTGATACAGAACAAATATATCATGAATGCAGAAATCCCAACCTAAAGCCATCCATAACACCCCCGTACCAGCCTTACACCATGTGGGGAGACTACTCGACCCACCCAACCGCTACACACCACAGAAATTACAACGAGGCTGCCAGATATTGTGACGAAGTCACCAGATACAGATATTGTGGCTAGGCCACCAGAACAGATATATATATGTTGCGAAGCCACCAGATTATAGCGAGGCTGCCAGATATTGTGACGAAGTCACCGTAACGATATATGTGGGAGACCACTGATTGCAAATGAGGTCGCGTAACGCTTCCTCCATCAATATAAACCCATGTCCCATGCAAAAGAAATAATATGTCATGGCATACGTATACAGAAACAGAACATCATGCTTTTCAGAAAAAAATAACCCTAGGGGTAAAATAGTAATTTTGCATGCATAAGGGTATTTCAGTAATTATTACCTATTGCTAAGGTTTCATGCTCATTCTAACGTTTACTAAGTAATCAGAAGTACTTACCTCATCTTTTTACCAAAGTGGGCCCGTTGGCCCATTGGCCCGTTTTTGGCCCATTAAGCCCAAAAATACCGTTGTGCACGAAAATGCACACTCTGCACTCTAATTATCCAAATGTACCATATTCATTAACAACTGTCTCACGAGAGCTCGTACGCTCGTGAGTTCACAAAATACCAATATTTCGGTATTTCGACTTTTACCGATTTAGTCTAAGGGAGGGTGTCGTTTACACACTTGGTTGATGACGATTGATGACGATATCTCCCACACGATAATCCTACAATCGATCACTAACACATTAGACTTACGAATTAACGATAACTAACATAAATCCACGTCAACTAACCTAATCATCACACAAGTTAGTCATTTACGCACGAGGAGCAAAATAGTCATTTTACCCTCCAGGGTAAATCAAGAGTCCTACCCCTCTGTGGGTATTTTAGTAATTCTACAACTTATCCACTTGGGCCTACGGACCCATTAGGACCACATGGCCCATTTCAGCCCATCGTGGCCCGAAATAGCAGTCCTACTGCTAGTGTAATGAGAAATACACACCTGTTAGGAGACTGCAGTTAATCTGCGCTCCAAACACTCTTAGCTGACGCCCAACCCAAACGATCACGTCACAAAGCGAAAGGGATCAGCCAAGAAGGGTATGCCTACGCTCCTCATGGTTTGCTATATTTAAAGCCAGCACTCAATCTACTCTTATGTTAGCTTCCCAATGTGGGATCCCCCCATCACCAGAGTTTAAAACCAACACCAACTCTTGCCGTCCCAACATAGCAAAATAATCAACCTTTGCGTGCCAAGGGATTCGAACCAAAGTCCTTTCACATGCCAGCTCACGCCACCACCACTAGGCCATCAACTCATTTGTGTCATAAATCCAACACATTAAACTTTAAAGAGTACCTACTTGCTTCCAGATTTATTGAAAAGAAAAACCAAAATATATTGCAAGAGCCAAGACTTGAACCTTGGACCCCTTGCTTCCTCTATGGCGTCACTTCCTTGTCCCCTAAGTGGCGCCACCTTGCCACTACACCACACTCCTTTTTGTGTCATCTTTTACCCCTTTACTCTTAAAAGTCCAAATGCCAATTGCATCACCTATTCATAAAATTAAAATTCTGAAGACTACCATGGATTTGACTTAAGTTTGGGCCTTCCAAAGGCCCACTATCCTACTAAAATATATATTTTAACCAACCAGAACACACACAAATTTTTAAAAAAACACAAAAACACAGAAAACCTGAAAATTGGGGCGTTACAATTTTGTTTAGGCCCTAATTCGGGATATCACATACCTAGACGCTCCAAGTTTCTTAAACCCTTAAAGCCAACATGTCATTTGTTATTTTCTTGCACACTTAAAAATTTTATGAAACCCAAAGCCCATTTCATCTAGGCCCAAAATTCGGGGCATTACATGTTCTCCCTTGTGATCTTTGGCTGAATAGCCTACTTTAGTGTTGGTCGAATATTCCCTTCCCCCTTCTTTTCTCTTCTCTCTCTCAATCCTTTTCTTGTGTTACCCTTTCTTCTGGATACTTAAGCCAATTACTTCATATCTCTTTCTCTTCATTTTGTTTTTGATTTTGACAATTGATAATCGATCAATCGGTGGGTGCACTCGATTCTTCTCTATTTTCTCTCCCTCTCCCTACCGTAATAGCTTGTCGTTCTAATAATTTCTTTGCTACCGTTTATTGTTAGGGGTGTGGTGTTGCCAGCCTTGCTTCTGGAGTATGTGTGACTGGTTAGGGGTAGACTAATTGCTTCCTTTCCCCTACGCTTGGGGTGCATTTTGGTAAGTGATTATTCGTTTGGATTCAATATGATCGTGGCAATATATGTTAATCGATGTCGGTTAGAATGCAGGTTATCATTAAGGAGCAAGTGATTAGTCTCTTGCAACGGATTAGGTGTGCTAACCCCAATCAATTGAGTTAGGCAAGTGATAAGATACCATTTTATTAAGTGATATAGATAGGGATTGCTAATCCTATTGTTAAAGAGATTAATGATGTTTTGTGCTTGAATATAGGCTGGTGTACTCGGGAACTATTCACACATTTTCGAAAACAGGTGTGTAAAGCACTGCCCAAACTATAGATCGGAAAAAAGTTAAAAAATGTAATCTTTGATGCCAAATGGCCATGCGCTCGCTCTTGTTGTAATTCGAACACATAGATCATGGGCGTTTGATCGTAGAGGCCACCATGAGCGATTTCATGGGCTTAGGCCGTTCTGGTCATGTTGGGCCGAAATGGACCTGTGGGCCCCACACGGATAAACCACACGGACGTGTGGAGATTATTGGGCTAGGCTGTGTACACCATACAGCTAAGGCCACTTTTGGGCTATGTAGGTCATATGAGAGTTTGGGCCCACATGGGCCGGCATAATAGGGTCTGGGCCCATTTTCAGTATATGACTGCTAAAGGTTGCACGAGTCACCTGAGACGACTGTGACCTTCTATGGGGTCAATAAGTGTACCTTGACCCTTAATCGGGTAAAATGACCGAAATACCCTTATAGGGTGAAATGACTGAAATACCCCCATAGGGTAAATTGACCGAAATATTTCTATAAGGTATAATGACTGTAATTCCCCTGTAGGGTAAAATGACTCTTGTGAGGAAAAATGACTATTTTTCCCTTATATGGTAAGGTAACTGTTTTGCCCCTATGTGATGTGTGTTTATATTTTAGCATGCTATTTGTAACTGTATTGAGTACATGTATGATATTGTGATATGATATGACACGTTGCATGATGCATTGCATAGGGATAGGTTATAAGTGTACTGTATTGGCAGCTCTGCTGCAAATCACTAATGGCTCTAAGTCGATTATACTGGCAGCTCTGTTGCAAATACTGTTAGTGCCGCAACCGGTGCTATTTTGGAGTGTAGGGATGGGTGCGTTGATTATATCCCCACATGGAGTGTAGGGTTGGTATGGAGATGGAGTGTAGAGGCTAGATTGGGTAGGACTTGCACATTGTTTATGACAGCCCTAATTTGACCCTAGTCAGGAAGTGGTTTCAGGACCACAAAACTGAGTTACAAAAATAATTAAATATTATATTCTATGCTTATTATATGTGAAAGTGCATGTGTGAAAGTATCGTGTCTTAATTTTGTCATTTGAATGTGGAATTATTTAAAAAGGACTTATGTGAGAAATTTTGAAAATGTGATAGGTTGAAGTGTAGTAGCCAAATATTGCATGGCTTAAAATATGGGGATTTGCATGTCAAATTTCCCATTTTTAAGTAAGTGGCCGGCCATGATGATGGTTGAATAGCCATATATACATTATATATTAATATTATAATAGTTAATGGCTTAAATTATGAAATAAAAGAAAATTAACTAAAATAAGAAAAGATGGTGAAAAGGAAAAACAAAAATGTTTTGTTCATCTTCTTCCTTAGCTTAGCCAAATCTTAAAGAAAGAAAAGGGAGATAAGCCATTCGGTCACCTTTAAGCTTGAATTAAGGTAAGTAATTCATGTTAGTTCTTGAAATTTTAGCATATTTTAAGCTAGTTACTAAGTCCCTTACTTAGCCCATGTCAAAATTTTGAATTGTGTGGTGATATGAGTAATCGGCCATGGAAGAATTTGAGGAAAATGGTTGTTGTCTTTATGTTTTAATGAGTAATTATGGATGGGTGAAGTTTGAGCTAGTTAAATGTTCATATAGGTGGTTTGGATGATAGGAAAAATCGGCTTGTGTGTATGTGTAGTTGCCGTGTAATATCCCGAATTAAGGCCTAATAAGAATAGTGGTTTCGTGACCACAAATTTGAGATAGAAATAATTATTTTATAATTATTTTGAGGTTTATGATATGATTGCATAATTGTGTGAAAATTTCGTGAAGAAATTTTTGGCATAACGAGTTTAATTTAAAGTTAGGGACTAAATCGAATAAGTTGCAAAACTTGCATTCTAGAAGTTTTTAGTATGAAATTGCTTTGAAATATTAATTAGGAGGTCTTAAATGGTACTTTGACCAATTTTAAGTTCATGGACAAAATTAGGACATGGAAGGAATTTTTTTGAAAGTTTAGTAAGGAGGGGCATTTTGGTCATTTGGATATTAAATGAAATAAAAAGGGAAAAATAACACAAAATTGGTTATCATCTTCCATAGTTGCTGCCGAATGCTCCCTCTCTCCATAGCTAGGGTTTCTTCAACTTTCAAGCTTCATAGTAAGTGATTCCAAGCCCCGTTTTTAATGATTTTTACGTTTTTGAAATCCCGGTAACTCGGTATAGCAATATACCTATTTCGTGTAAATAATTTTGTGATATGGCAGTGATTTGGTTGAGAAAATGCTTGATAATGATAGGTCATGGAAATGACTAATTTAGACTATGTTTGATATCATGGAAAGTTAATAGGTTATCTAGTCCATAAAAACTCATGAAAAGATGAAATTTGCCACAAACAGAACATTGCAGCAACACTAACGTGAGTTTGAAAATTTACTAAAAATCATAGAAATCGAATTTAGTGATGGATTAAATATGAAATTTAATCCAAATATGTCTATTTTTACATAAAACAAACGAAACAGGTAAAGGAATTATATGTTAGAAGATATTTGAATTTTTGTGAAACAGGGCCAGAGTGATTTCTGGATCCCCTGTTCCAACTTTAGGAATTCACCATAAATTGTAAAAAAATAATTAGGTGTTGTATTTTATATTCTTGGAATCCTTATTGAGTCTAGTTTCAGGATAAACCAATGGCACAGTCATATAAATTTTTCACAAAGAGATATATGGTTCGTAGTAAACAGAGGTCAGTCCAGCCAAGTCTTGAAACAGGGGTAAACTTAACTAATAAACTGTACTAATTGGCCCAACCAAAAATTATAGAAAAAAATTTAGTAAATATATATATGAGTCTAGATTTAGGGAAAATTTACGGATCTTGATTTCGAGTTTTTTAACTTGAGATATGATTTTTCTTGTAACTGTGACGCAGGTAACTAGAAAGCTGTGAATGTAGAAACAAATGATTCGAAGTTCTTAATTTGATAAATTATGTTCGGTAACACCTCAAGCTTGACTCCGGTGACGGTCTCGGGCGTGGGGGCGTTACGTGCCGTATGTGAATTTAGATGACATTTGTGCAATATTTGCATTTTAAAATGATGGAATGGGGATTTAAGCTTGATAAAATTTTTGTTAAGAATGAATGAAAGAAATATGTGTATTCAGCTATGGATGATTGGATAATAAATTGGTGTGGATGCTTTGAATATTGAGTATATATTGTTATAAGTTGAATTTAAGGTTTGTTAAATTGTCTTTGTGATTTCCGAATGTGTGTATAGTCAAAGAAAAATTTGTTAAAGTGTTTAGTTAATTGATATTAGGTTAATGGTGTGTGTATAAATTATTTAAAATAAAAACTTTGTATGAGTATTAAAGATTGTATATGAATTCGGCCTTGGGAGAAATTTTAGTATAAAATGCTTGAATGTTAAATAGGTTATTGCTTTAATGATCGAATGTGCCAAAGGATAATGCATGAACTAGTTGATCAATTTGTGTTAAGGAAATGTGAATAAATATCCATTTGATAAGCTATATATTCGGCTATAAGGTTAAGATATGTATATGAAAATATCATAAGCCATATGAGTTTTGTGTTTGTGTATGTGAATTAGGTATACAATGAATATTCGGCTATGAAGGCTAAAGGTTAAGTCATAGAAATTTTGGTGGTATTCATATTCAGTCATTAGGGTTATATGTAACTTGGCTATGTGGGTTACGTGTTAAGGTAATTTACTTATTTGATATGTGTATTCGGTCATAAAGGTGTACATGAGGAAATGTTAAATTAATGGTATTAAATTGCTTAATGTGATTAAAAGTGTGTATGACCATTTTGTATTTGAGCTAAAAGTAGCTATATGACCTATTAAATTTCTTGTCATATTCGGCCATAAGCTAGCATGATGGAACTATAATAAGTTAAATTTGTTTGAATTAGCTCAAGAGCATAGAGAACCAAGGTTGGACGAGGGAAAAGGGGAAGTAGTTGAATAGCCGATCCAAGACTGTTTGAAAATATTCGAGGTGAGTTTTAAGAAGTTAAGCATAAATAATATACGATAATGACATGACATATTATGAGAAAATTAAGTATTACTTGTAATGTAAGTATATGGTTGAATGGAAAATATATTATGGAAGTAAAAATGTGATATGCTTTTATGATTAAATGATAAGTGTTAGATGAATATGAGTGAGATGTTATGTGTAAACTATCAAATGATAAGTGAGAATGATGAAATGTAATAAAAGTGAATAAAATGTAGGGTGATATATTCGAATGATGCTAGTACCTAATTTGGTGTGATTGTGTTATATAAAAATTGTTGATTTGAATATCGTACAGTACTATTCGGGCCTTTGAGCCTAGTAGGCTATGATGCAGGTGAAATACTATTCGGGCCTTTGAGCCTAGCAGGCTATGATGCTGGTGAAATACTATTCGGGCCTTTGAGCCTAGCAGGCTATGATGCCGGTGAGATACTATTCGGGCCTTCGAGTCTAGTAGGCTATAATGCTGGTGAAATGATATCGAGCTTCGAGCTTAGCAGGATAAATGCCAGTGATTTGATAAAAGTCAAAAACTAAGATATCTCGTGTTAGAACGGCAAATGAATACATTCAATAAGTTAAGTTGGCTAGGTACGTATTATGTACTTATATGTGGGTTTGAATTGATTTGAATCATAAGTGTATAATGTGATACATATGTGAATAAATGTCATAACTATATCTATGATCATGATACATTTGGTCAAAGTATGTGAAAGTATTTGATTTATTTATGTTATATGAATTCATATTAAGTGAAATAAAAATGCTAAATGTGCATTTTGTGCTTGTGTATATTCGGCCAAATGGCAATATATCTAGAAAATGGCCTCTTGAGAAATTGAATGATCGAAGTATAATTGAGTTTATTTGTTTGCATTGCTTAAAACTTACTAAGCTTATGAAAGCTTACTCTGTTTGTTATGTTTCTTTGTTTTATAGATCGTTGACTCTAGCCCCTTGCTCTGGAATCATCAGCAACTCGTCACACTATCTATCGTTTCGGTACTATTATTTTTTGGATCTAGTATGGCATGTATAGAATAGACTATAGATGAATGATGTTTTGAGATGTTGTTGTATATAGGCCATGCAAATATGGTAACGTTTGAATGTCGGTATAAGTCTGAATTTCGATCTTTGATTTTTGTTTGGCTATGTATATAATTGCTAATGAACTTCTGTAAATGTGATTGTACAAATGTAGTGTTTTGAATTGGTAGCACTTTATAACCCACTCCAGCGACGGATACGGGTTATAGGGGTGTTACATTTTATTGGTATCAGAGTTACGGTTTAGTCGATTCTAGGACTAACGTAGCGTGTGTGAGTCTAGCTATACATGCCATAAAGTGTTAATATGATAGTGTGATGATTTCTAACAGTTGAAATGTGTTTTTCGTATAGTAATGAATTCTGATCCCGATCGAGGGGTAGCTGATGATGTAGAGAGCGTAGCGCCTACTCCCGCACATGGGACAGTGCCGTTGGACTCTCAACAAAATGCTAGTAATCAAAATGATGAGGCTAAACAAGCCTTCTATGCTATGATGAACGATTGGTTTACCCAATATGTTCGAACTAATCTGGCTGTTACACAACCCCCACCCCCGACTAATACAAACCCTGCACCTGTGGTACCTCCGGTAGTCGACCCGTTGAGATTGAGCAAGCCCCCGGTTGATAGAATTCGAAAGCACGGGGCTACTGAGTTCAAGGCTACTAACAGTGATGATGCCGAGCAGGTTGAGTTTTGGCTCAATAATACCATTCGCGTGTTTGATGAATTATCTTACAGACCCGATGTGTAACACCCCAAACCCGTGACCGTCACCGGATTTGACCACAAGGTGTTACCGGGCTTACTTCCCTTATTTCTCTCTTGGAAATAATTAATTTCTGTTCCAGGCAGGCTGGCTAACTGCGTCACTGTTACCTTAAAAAAATCATATCTCGAGTTCCAGAACTCGAAAATCAGTTCCGTAAATTTTCCCTGAAACTAGACACATATATCCATCCCTGTATTTATTTATAGAATTTTTGGTCGGGCCAATTCGTACTGTTTATTAGTTAAAGTCACCCATGTTACAGGGGTCGACTACACTGACCTTTGCACGTTACAACTTGAATATCTCTCTGTACAGGGCTTTAATACTGGTGCCATTTGTTTCTAAAGAAACTAGACTCAAAATGGAATCTGCACATATAAGGCATGACTTCTAATTCTTTCTGGATAATTTATAGTAAATTTTAAAAGTCGCGACAGGGGACCCAGAAACCGTTCTGGCCCTGTCTCACGAGAACTCTAATATCTCTCAGTATACTGCTCATATGGTCGTTTCGTTTCATCCATAAAAAAATAGATTCATCAAGGTTAAATTTCATAATTTATTCACTATTTAATTCTACTTCTACTATTTTTAGTGATTTTTCAATCTCATCTCACTGCTGCTGTCCGCAACAGTTACTGCAGTAGACTATGCCAATTTCATGAATCTTTCCTTGGCCTTACTAATCATCCATCATCATACATGGCACAATTTATGGCCACCTTATCAAAATTAAAGTTTCTAAGACTCGTGGCTATAGGTTCTAGCATCCCACTCGACGACCACATAGGCCATTTTCACATGGCTTAAAGTTTACAACCCACAATTCAACAAAACATAATAGCCTATACATGCCAATTGTTCTCCTAGTTCAACTACGAAGACAATACCAAAAGGTTTCCAGCCGGTGTGATGACTTCAACGACGGTTCCAAGCACGCAATCAATACGAGTCCAAGAGACCTAAAAGGGTGACAAGAAAACACCGAGTGAGTTTATAACTCAGAAGTCATAAGCACTTTACAATTATCCATTAGCTAAATTCATCACAAAGTGAAACAATGAAACAAGGCTAATTGTTCCATCCATATCGAACTATACCATAGTTCCTTAGACCTTTCGGTTCAATCTCGTACCAAGTCATACATTCACATTTCATATTCTATTCAATAAGATATTTGAGTCGTTTTTATACACCGACTCATTTTCACCACAATCATACAATTGTAATCATCACATAGATTTAAAGCTTACCAAGCTCAACCCCGAGCATGACCATAGTGCCTATTCGCCATGAGCTCAAGGTACTTACCCGATCCGCTGTCCGGATTAACTCGATAATGTCGCACACTCATTGCCAATTGTAACGCAAGAGCATATAGTGAATCCGCACACTTAGTGCTATATATTTTCAGCTCGCACACTTAGTGCTATATAATTTTCAGCTCGCACACTTAGTGCTATATATTTTCAGCTCGCACACTTAGTGCTATATATTTTCAGTTCGCACACTTAGTGCTGTACAATTTTTAAACCCGCACACTTAGTGCCAATCTTGTCACCGTGTCCATTTATACCCGCACACTTAGTGCCGAGACCAATACCTTATGCATGTTGCTGCCTTTATACATTCAACAATGGCATCATTCCATACACATACATTTTCATTTACACATCAACTCATTTAAAGACAATTGCGTATATATTATGGTCATTTACATCAACACCAAATATATGCTTAATGACTTACCTAGTTTTGGGTAGAACGGTTCCAAATCGGCTACTTGTTTGCTTTCTCCTTTCCTTTGTCCGATTTAGTTCCCATTTGCTCTTGAGCTAAATCAAACAATTTACCTCTCCATCAAACACAAACATACGGCATTCATATACATCATTATGATTATTGCCGAATACTTAACACAACTAAGCTGAAAATTTACTCAATCTCATCTTAATTTATTGCTACTTATTCATCCAAATTTCCAATACAAGGTATTTAACACCTATGCCCATTTATACCCCATATGGCCGAATGTTTCATTCATTTCCCAACCAGCCATTCAACAAATTTTCAACCTCATTACCACCCTTTTATGTCTAATTGTCTAGATGAGATATCAACATGCCTAACTATAGCCGAATGTGCAACATTAATCTAGCATTCCCATTGCATTTAACACTTAACATTTACCACATCTAGGCCAACTTTGCTAGCACACAAGCCTTTGGCCGAATGTCCTTGACCTCTAGTCACCCAAAATTTCTATGTTCTTTAAAATTCATCCAAGACCACATTCGGCACCTCCAACTAATAATTTAGATGTTCTCAAGTTCATTCACAAGTAAAATTATACAACACCTTAAGCATTAAACATTTTTCAACATGAAACAATAACATGACCGAATACTCATGCACATACATTCATAAAGGGAACTCAAATGACACCAAAAATCTCCTTTCCAAAGTGCATATATGCCCATACATACGGAAACTACCATTCTTGTCTCCCAACCATGAATCCATGAGTTTTGTTATGGGTTAGCTAGACTATACACTTATCAACTTAATCTCAATATCAATTAGTAAACAAAATCATAATGCATACCTTTCCATTGAAATAGCTATGGCCGAATGCCTTGGTTTCTTTTTAAATCTTTCCTTTCTCAATTTCGGAATGAAGAAGAAGAAAGATGAGCATTCCTTCCCTTTCTCTCCCTCACTCACGGCAATGGCAAGGTAAAAGGGTGAACAAAAACCTTTTTCTTCTTCTTTCTCTCTAGCTACGGCACAATGGGGGGGCATCCATGCTCATTTTTTTTTTGTTCATTTCTTTAATGCTAGTTTTTTTTTTATTCTATTGTTTCCTACATACCCCACTAACATAACATGTTGGAAACATGTTTCCTTGCCCATAATTTTGTCATGGCCGGCCACTATCCTTGTCAAATGGATTATTTGACATGCAACTCCATTTATTTTACTTCATTCCTTTATTAACCTCTTAAAATTAGCCACTCATAATTGAATCCTTTCACATGAGCCCTTTTTCTTTCAATTCACATTCAAATTAACTAAATCAAAGAATTAAAAATTCACACATGCATTTTCACATATTTAGACAAGAACTATCATACTCAAATGATTTAGTGACTCGGTTTAGCGGTCCTGAAATCGCTTCCGACTAGGGTCACTTTAGGGATGTCACAACTCTCTCCCACTTAAGAAATTTTCGTCCCGAAAATCTTATCGTAAATAGGTTTGGGTATCGCTCTTTCATAGAGTTCTCGGGTTCCCAAGTGGCTTCTTCAATTCGTGTTTATGCCACAACACCTTCACTAATGGAATTTTCTTATTTCGCAACTCTTTTACTTCACGCATCGAATGCGAACCGGCTCTTCTTCATAACTCAAATTAGGTGAATCTCAATCTCGGATGGAATGATTACGTGCGACGGCCGGATCTATATCGTCAAGCATCGAGACTTGGAAAACGTTGTAAATCTTTTCGAGCTCAGGGGGTAAAATTAATCGGTACGCTACTGGCCCAACTCATTCGGATACTTCATACGGACCGATGAATCTCGGACTCAATTTGCCCTTACGGCAAAATCTAAGCACCTTCTTCCAGGGTGAGACTTTGAGAAATACCTTGTCTCCAACCTAATATTCCATGTCTTTTCTTTTGAAATCCGCATATGACTTTTGGCGATCCGAAGCAGCTTTCAAACCTTCACGAATTACTCGAACTTTCTGCTCGAATCCTTAATCAAATCAACCTCAAGACTTTACTTTCACTAAGTTCGGTCCGAATAATGGGTACGGCATTTACGACCGTATAAAGCCTCGTAGGCGCCATCTTAATACTTGATTGAAACTATTGTTGTGCGAATTCAATCAAAGGTAATTACCGTTCCCATGAACCACTAAACTCAAGGATGCAACATCTCAACATATCCTCGAGTATTTGAATTATCCGTTCGGATTGACCATCGGTTTGGGGATGAAAAGCAGTGCAAAAATACAGCTTGGTACCCAAAGCCTCTTGTAATTTCTTCCAAAACCGCGATGTAAATCTTGGGTCTCTATCCGACACGATAGAAATAGGTACCCCATGCGATCAAACAATTTGGGAGATGTATAATTCTGCCAATTTATCGAGCGAAAAATCCGGGCGGACAGGGATAAAATGAGCAGACTTGGTCAATTTATCAACAATGACCCAAACCGAGTCTTTCTTATTCTGAGTCAATGGTAACCCAGACACAAAGTCCATTGTTACTCGATCCCATTTCCATTCGGGTATCATGATTGGCTGAAGTAATCCCGATGGCACTTGATGTTCCGCTTTCACTTGTTGACATATCAAACACTTTGAAACAAATTCTGAAATGTCCCGTTTCATACCGGGCCACCAAAATTGACGTTTCAGGTCATTGTACATTTTAGTACTACCCCGGGTGGACTGACATTCGACTACTGTGAGCCTCGTTCAAAATCATCGAAACAAGTTCCGAATTCCTTGGAATACATAATCGACCCTTGAATGTCAAGCAATCATTGTCATCAATCTGAAATTCGATTCCTCATTGAAACACATTCGCTCGCTTAGCGACCAATTCGGCGTCGACCTTCCGAGATTCGAGTACTTGATGAATCAATAACGGTTTGGTCTCTAATTCGACTACTAGCACCTCATCGGGTGAAACGGATAGATGAGCATCCATTGCTCTCAAAGCAAACAGTGCCTTGCGACTTAAGGCATCGGCCACCACGTTGGCCTTTCCCGGTGATAATCAATGATGAGTTCATAGTCTTTCAACAACTCAAGCCAACGTCTTTGTCGCAGGTTTAAATCTCTCGAGTCATCAAATATTTTAGACTCTTGTGGTCCGAATAAATGTGACACCTTCCCCAAACAAGTAATGCCGCCATATCTTCAAGGCGAACACTATGGTCGCTAGTTCAAGGTCATGGGTCGGATAGTTTCTCTCATGCGGCTTTAGTTGTCTCGACGCGTAAGCCACAACTCGACCTTCTTGCATCAACACACAACCTAACCCAAGCAAGGATGCGTCATCAGATATGACAAACTCTTTCGGACTCATTTGTACTAATACCGGGGCCTCGGTTAAGCGGGTCTTTAGTCGATCGAAACTTTCTTGACGGTGTTTCACCACTCGAACTTAACATCTTTTTGAAGTAGTTTTGTCATCGGTGCAGCTATCACCGAAAAACCTTTCACAAATCGTCGATAGTATCCGACAAGCCCCAAAAAGCTCTTAACTTCGGTAACATTCCTTGGTGGTTTCCAATTGACTATGGCTGAAATTTTGTTCGGGTCCACCCTGACACCCGATGCGGACACCACGTACCCCAAAAAGCTAACCTCTTTCAACCAAAATTCACATTTACTGAACTTTGCGTATAACTGCTTATCTCGTAAGATTTGCAACACTAGCCTCAAGTGTTCAAAGATGTTCGTTTCATCTTTCGAATAGACCAAAATGTCATCGATAAATACAACTACGAACCGATCCAAGTATGGCCTGAAAATTCTATTCATTAAATCCATAAACACCGAGGGCATTAGTGAGCCCAAGCGGCATCACCAAGAATTCAGTAGTGACCGTACCCCGTTCTAAAAGCGGTTTTGGGTATGTCCGATTCTCGGACCCTCAACTGATAGTACCCCGATCTCAAATCAATCTTTGAAAACACTGAGGCTCCCTTTAATTAGGTAGACTCAACTCGGACTATCTCATTATTTGCACTCCTCAAATCAATGGTTTTCTTTTCGCAGTTCACCACTGCCTCATGTTCGGTCAGCCAATCCATACCAAGAATAACATCGAATTCATCAAATGGTAGAAGCATCAGATCGGCCGGAAAACAGGATTCTCGAATTATTAGGGGGCATCTCTTGCACACTTTATCAACGAGTACGTATTGACCCAAAGGGTTTGACACTCGAATTACGAACTCGATGAGACTCAACGGTAGAGTCTTCTTTGGATGCTAAGGTTTCACATACATATGAATGAGTAGAGCCGGGGTCAATCAATGCAATCACACTAGTATCAAAGAGAGTGAAAGTACCGGTGATAACGTCAGGGGAGGATGCCTCCTCTCGTGCGCGGATGGCATATGCTCTAGCAGGAGCACGGGTCTCGGATCGAGCGATCAGATCGAGGCTCCTCTCGATTACCACCCCTACCTCCGAAATTCTCGGGGCCTACCTCTGGCCGTCGTTCCACTAGGTCTTGCACCTTGCGTCTTATTCCTCTCATCTAGCTCCGTGCAATCTCTAATGAAGTGGTCCTTCGAACCGTATCCATAACAGGCCCTATTAACAGACTTACCCCAACATTCACCTAGGTGTCGTCTTCCACATTGGGGGCATTCAGGTCTCTCTTGACGATTATTGCCCACACTAGCTACCGAAGTAGCTCGGGAGTCCGTCAATGGTCGGGCTCTGATGGAAATTCTCGCAATCGCCCTCGTCTTATTAGTGTCCTCCCTGAACTTCTTTACCACCGAGAACGGAGCTTTACTCGCCGATCTTTTACGATAATCTCTTGCTTCAAATTCAGCCTTCTTCTTTTCCTTTCCAAGTTCTTCCGCCTTGCGAGCTCGTTCGACTAGTGTTACGAACTCCTTTATCTCCAAAATACCCACTAGCAGACTTTAAGTCTTCATTCAATCCTTCTTCAAATCTTTTGCACATAGCAACCTCATCAGCCACACACTCCGAGCATACCGACTAAGTCTTACGAACTCATGTTCGTATTGAATCTGATCATCCGGCCTTGCTTGAGTTCCAAGAACTCCTTACGCTTCGATCGATGAACTGTTGACTAATGTATTTCTTTGAAATTGGATTGAAAGAAATCCCAAGTAACTCGTTCATTTGGGACTATGGAAATTAAAGTCCTCCACCAATAGTAAGTCGAGTCTCATAACAAGGATATAGCACACTTAAGACATTCATCGGTGTGCATGACAGTTCATCTAACACTCGAATGGTGTTATCGAGCGAACTTCGGCCTTTTCGGCATCATCAAGTAACTATGGCCTTGAACTCCTCGCCCCACGCTTCCTAATCAAGTCCACGGTGGTTTACTCAGCCTCACAGGATTAATGCTCTGGAGGCATTGCGGGCTCTTGGGGTGGGGTATTTGAATTCGGAATGGTTGGACAGCCGGATTGGTTCGGGCATATTGCGCGACCCACTCATTCATCATGGTGAAGAAGGCTTGTTTCGCCTTCATTTTGATTATTCGCGGATGATCGAGGCTCAACAGGCGGTGTCCCTTGCGCGGAGCAGCCGCTACACTTTCAACATCATCCGCCAAGGGTCTCTCTACCGGGTTCCATTTGCTACCCAAGACAAAAATTTCAACCGTCAAGTCATCACATTATTAAGCACTAACAATTTGGCATGTATAGCTAGACTCACACGCTATGGTAGTCCTAGAACCGACTAAACCATAGCTCGATACCAATAAAATGTAACACCCCAAACCCGTGACCGTCACCGGATTTGACCACAAGGTGTTACCGGCTTACTTCCTTATTTCTCTCTTGGAAATAATTAATTTACATTCGTGCAGGCTGGCTAACTGCGTCACTGTTACCTTAAAAAATCATATCTCGAGTTCCAGAACTCGAAAATCAGTTCCGTAAATTTTCCCTGAAACTAGACACATATATCCATCCCTGTATTTATTTATAGAATTTTTGGTCGGGCCAATTCGTACTGTTTATTAGTTAAAGTCACCCATGTTACAGGGGTCGACTACACTGACCTTTGCACGTTACAACTTGAATATCTCTCTGTACAGGGCTTTAATACTGGTGCCGTTTGTTTCTAAAGAAACTAGACTCAAAATGGAATCTGCACATATAAGGCATGACTTCTAATTCTTTCTGGATAATTTATAGTAAATTTTAAAAGTCGCGACAGGGGACCCAGAAACCGTTCTGGCCCTGTCTCACGAGAACTCTAATATCTCTCAGTATACTGCTCATATGGTCGTTTCGTTTCATCCATAAAAAAATAGATTCATCAAGGTTAAATTTCATAATTTATTCACTATTTAATTCTACTTCTACTATTTTTAGTGATTTTTCAATCTCATCTCACTGCTGCTGTCCGCAACAGTTACTGTAGTAGACTATGCCAATTTCATGAATCTTTCCTTGGCCTTACTAATCATCCATCATACATGGCACAATTTATGGCCACCTTATCAAAATTAAAGTTTCTAAGACTCGTGGCTATAGGTTCTAGCATCCCACTCGACGACCACATAGGCCATTTTCACATGGCTTAAAGTTTACAACCCACAATTCAACAAAACATAATAGCCTATACATGCCAATTGTTCTCCTAGTTCAACTACGAAGACAATACCAAAAGGTTTCCAGCCGGTGTGATGACTTCAACGACGGTTCCGAGCACGCAATCAATACGAGTCCAAGAGACCTAAAAGGGTGACAAGAAAACACCGAGTGAGTTTATAACTCGATGAAGTCATAAGCACTTTACAATTATCCATTAGCTAAATTCATCACAAAGTGAAACAATGAAACAAGGCTAATTGTTCCATCCATATCGAACTATACCATAGTTCCTTAGACCTTCGGTTCAATCTCGTACCAAGTCATACATTCACATTTCATATTCTATTCAATAAGATATTTGAGTCGTTTTTATACACCGACTCATTTTCACCACAATCATACAATTGTAATCATCACATAGATTTAAAGCTTACCAAGCTCAACCCGAGCATGACCATAGTGCCTATTCGCCATGAGCTCAAGGTACTTACCCGATCCGCTGTCCGGGATTAACTCGATAATGTCGCACACTCGAGTGCCAATTGTAACGCAAGAGCATATAGTGAATCCACACACTCAGTGCTATATATTTTCAGCTCGCACACTTAGTGCTATATAATTTTCAGCTCGCACACTTAGTGCTATATATTTTCAGCTCGCACACTTAGTCCTATATATTTTCAGTTCGCACACTTAGTCTGTACAATTTTAAACCCGCACACTTAGTGCCAATCTTGTCACCGTGTCCATTTATACCCGCACACTTAGTGCCGAGACCAATACCTTATGCATGTTCTTGCCTTTATACATTCAACAATGGCATCATTCCATACACATACATTTTCATTTACACATCAACTCATTTAAAGACAATTGCGTATATATTATGGTCATTTACATCAACACCAAATATATGCTTAATGACTTACCTAGTTTTGGGTAGAACGGTTCCAAATCGTCTACTCGTTTGCTTTCTCCTTTCCTTTGTCCGATTTAGTTCCCCTTTGCTCTTGAGCTAAATCAAACAATTTACCTCTCCATCAAACACAAACATACGGCATTCATATACATCATTATGATTATTGTCGAATACTTAACACAACTAAGCTGAAAATTTACTCAATCTCATCTTAATTTATTGCTACTTATTCATCCAAATTTCCAATACAAGGTATTTAACACCTATGCCCATTTATACCCCATATGGCGAATGTTTCATTCATTTCCCAACCACCATTCAACAAATTTTCAACCTCATTACCACCCTTTTATGTCTAATTGTCTAAATGAGATCATCAACATGCCTAACTATAGCCGAATGTGCAACATTAATCTAGCATTCCCATTGCATTTAACACTTAACATTTACCACATCTAGGCCGACTTTGCTAGCACACAAGCCTTTGGCTGAATGTTCTTGACCTCTAGTCACCCAAAATTTCTTTGTTCTTTAAAATTCATCCAAGACCACATTCGGCACCTCCAACTAATAATTTAGATGTTCTCAAGTTCATTCACAAGTAAAATTATACAACACCTTAAGCATTAAACATTTTTCAACATGAAACAATAACATGACCGAATACTCATGCACATACATTCATAAAGGGAACTCAAATGACACCAAAAATCTCCTTTCCAAAGTGCATATATGCCCATACATACGGAAACTACCATTCTTGTCTCCCAACCATGAATCCATGAGTTTTGTTATGGGTTAGCTAGACTATACACTTATCAACTTAATCTCAATATCAATTAGTAAACAAAATCACAATGCATACCTTTCCATTGAAATAGCTATGGCCGAATGCCTTGGTTTCTTTTTAAATCTTTCCTTTCTCAATTTCGGCAATGAAGAAGAAGAAAGATGAGCATTCCTTCCCTTTCTCTCCCTCACTCACGGCAATGGCAAGGTAAAAGGGTGAACAAAAACCTTTTTCTTCTTCTTTCTCTCTAGCTACGGCACAATGGGGGCATCCATGCTCATTTTTTTGTTCATTTCTTTAATGCTAGTTTTTTTATTCTATTGTTTCCTACATACCCCACTAACATAACATATTGGAAACATGTTTCCTTGCCCATAATTTTGTCATGGCGGCCACTATCCTTGTCAAATGGATTATTTGACATGCAACTCCATTTATTTTACTTCATTCCTTTATTAACCTCTTAAAATTAGCCACTCATAATTGAATCCTTTCACATGAGCCCTTTTTCTTTCAATTCACATTCAAATTAACTAAATCAAAGAATTAAAAATTCACACATGCATTTTCACATATTTAGACAGTAACTATCATACTCAAATGATTTAGTGACTCGGTTTAGCGGTCCCGAAACCGCTTTCCGACTAGGGTCACTTTAGGGATGTCACACGATGAGTGCCTAAAATGTGCTATATCTCTGTTACGTGATTTTGCCTACTATTGGTGGAATACCTTGGTCTCAGTTGTGCCAAGAGAACGGGTTATGTGGGAATTCTTTCAAACCAAGTTCCGCAAGAAATATATTAGTCAAAGATTCATCGATCAGAAACGAAAGGAATTTCTCGAGCTCAAACAAGGCTCTATGACAGTTACGGATTATGAGCGAAAGTTTGTCAGACTTAGTAGATATGCTCGGGAATGTGTTTCATCTGAGGCTATCATGTGTAAATGCTTTGAGGACGGGTTGAATGAAGACATCAAACTATTGGTGGGTATTCTGGAAATTAAAGAGTTTGTAGTGCTTGTCGAGCGAGCTTGTAAAGCCGAAGAGCTCAGTAGAGAGAAAAGAAAGAGTTCCGTAAAAGATCTTCGGGAAAATCCTTTCATCATTCATCGAAGAAATTTAGAGATGACTCAGTCCAATCTAAGAATACTTCAGGTTTTTCCAGACGGGACCGTGATCAACCCCCTGTGAGTACACGAACCACCCTCATTGCCGATGTCGCAATGATCGTCGTGATGATCTAAGTGCAAGCATTGTGGAAAATGGCATTCAGGAAGCTGTAGATTTCATGACCGCTCCTGTTTCAAGTGTGGATCAGCTGATCATTTTATCCGAGACTGTCCAAAATTAGCTGAACAGAATATTGATCCAAGTGGGAGACCTAGTAACACTGCAACACGAGGTAGACCACCTAGACATGCGGGTAATGCTAGTGGAAATCAACGAGGGACCAAAGATAATACTGTACATTCTGAGGCTCGTGCTCCTGCCAGAGCCTATGCTATACGCGCACGCGAGGATGCTTCTTCGCCAGATGTTATTACCAGTACTTTCACTCTTTTTGATACTGATGTTATTGCTTTGATTGACCCCAGTTCTACTCATTCATATGTGTGTGAAACTTTGGCATCAAGTAAGACTCTACCTGTTGAGTCTACTGAGTTTGTGATTCGAGTGTCGAATCCTTTGGGCCGTTATGTGCTGGTTGATAAAGTGTGTAAGAAATGTCCCTTGATGATCCGAGATTCTTGCTTTCCGGCTGATCTAATACTATTACCATTTGACGAGTTTGATATCATTCTCGGTATGGATTGGTTAACTATGCATGATGCGGTAGTGAATTGCAAGCGAAAGACAGTTGACTTGAGATGTTCAAACGATGAGATAATCCGAGTTGAGTCCACTGATTTAAATGGATTACCGACAGTAATATCTTCGATGTAACATCCTGATTTTCGGATTTATTCGCAGTTTTCAATATTCTGTAAAGATTTTAAAATTTTGTATTTGGATGTGGAATTAATATTTTGAGTAGGTAAATGGGCTTATGGAAGGCCCATGTGTTGGCCAAAAACCCGGTTGAATTTTTGAATTTTTGGACTTAGGAGTTAGGGGATCTGGCTAAGTGGCCCTTAAGTGGAGTGATGGATAAATTGCATCACAAAAAAAGCCTTAGTAAACTGGCAAGGGTGACGCCACTAGGCTCCTAGAAAAGTGGCGTGTGGAGCATTGGGGAAGGCATGGGATCGATTCCCTGTGTTGACAAATAGATGCATTTATTTTTTAAGTGCAGGAGGGGTAAGTGTTGGAGTCCAAGTGGATTCTGCTAAAGGAAAGTTTGAATTAGTCCAAATGCTTGAATTAAGGAGTGATAAGGGGAGAGATTTAAGGGATTGGGTGAGAGACTGAGAGTTGGCCGAATTTAGGGAATTGAAGAGGGAAAAATTCGGCAGAGGGTTTGGGTAATATTTCAGCACTTAGGGCCTTGTGAGGTGCCGTTTTCTTCTGCTCAGGCACCACAAGGGTTTTATTTTTCTCTCTTTTCCTCTCTAGCCGAAACTTTCACCTATCCTGTTCTTCTTTCTCTACTTTCTTCTCCAAAGCCGTCCATCAAACTGCTATTCATCAGCACCTTTGTCAAGTCGCAAAAGTGAAATCTCGTGATCCTTGCTTGTGCCGATTTCTTCAAAGCCAGGTCCTTCTATGTTCTTTTGTTTTATTAAATCTACGATTATCTTTTCTTAATCCTAGATACCTGACGGCAATTCTACTTCAAGGTCATAGCCTCATATCGTCATCTCCTTCACCACCCAAAAGCCGAAAGTACCATTGGTTTAGGGGCTTATAGCCGAAACTTCTTCAACCCTTGGATTCGGGTTTTACCATTGTTCTAAGGATAAATCTGCACCGGATTGCGTGGAAATCAAGTAGGAGTAAGGGGTAAGTACTTATCATCTCAGATCTGTTCTTATTTTACGATGTTAGGAAAAGTCGAAATCCCTAAAAATTAGGGAGGCTGTCGATTTGAGCATAAGGCTTTAAGGGTTTGTAACTGATGTTTTCTTTCAGTGATTAGAGTCTTCTTAAGCATTGGATCAAAAGCATGAATCATTGGAGCAATCGGATTCGAAACTAGCTATCGATTTCGGCAAAAAGGTAAGGGTTCAAAAGTTTTTAGGAACATGGTTCGACTTTGGTTGAGCAAGTTTTGGGTTTAGTGATTACGGTTTGTAAATAAGAACTGTGCTAATCAATTTTAGGACATCGAAAGGGACCTTGGTAGCAGTCGTCACGAATCAGGTGTGTACTGAACACCCTTCCTTAGTTCAATTCGGCAAAAGTCAAAATGCCGAAATTTCGGCATTTCATAGGCTTGTGAGTATGCGAATGCTCTCAAGACATAGAGTAATTGTTAGATCTAGCACCGTAAAGTGGTAAGTAAGTTCGTGTGACCTTTTAATGTACTTCAGAAAAAGGGGCTCGATGGGCCAAAATTGGGCCCAATGGGCCAAAACTGGGCCCAATGGGCTTACGGACCAATATGGGTAAGAGATGGGCAAAGTAGCCTGTTAGTTAAATGGTGGAATCAAATTGCATAAAACTGCTAAAAAATTACTGAAATAGCTTATGTAGTTGCGTAAGTTACGAGATTACCCCTAAAGAGCATAATTACCGAAATACCCCTAGGGTTTAAATTGGCTAAACTGCATGATTGATTGATACTATATTTTGCATGATATGCTTTTATTAATATCTGTTGCATGGGATTGGGGTATTGATGGAGGAAGTATTGAAAGTGGTTTATCCACATACTGGAGGCTTTGCCTCAACTCACTGATATTTGAGCAGCTTTGCTGCAACTGTGGAGTGTAGGGTAGGGTGGGTTGAGATATTCCCCACATGGAGTGTAGGGCTGGTACGGGTGCAGTGTAGCGGTTGGTGGGTTGAGTAGTCTCCCTAGATGGGCTTGCATCCATTACTACTGTTGTCACTTATGTTACTGAACTGGGCCTATGGGCCACACTGTTATGTAAAAAGGGGCTAAGGCCTTGCTCAGATTCAAAAGGGCTTGGTCCACTTGTGTATTGTTATCTGAATAGGGCTTAGGCCCAATGGGCTCGAGTGATTTGGGCTTTGGATGGGTTTTCAGATATACTGAGTTTTCCCAAACTCACCCCTTTTTCCTTCCATCCTTGCGGTGAGCCCTAGTTGGTGGACTTGAGCTGGGCGAGGATTCGGAGTGGCCACACGTTTCTGCAAATTCGTTTTCTTCTGGTGAACTAGATTTTCCATATTTTCGTTTACGGTTTTGGGTTTTTTTTGTAATAAGGCCGCTAATTATTTTATGGTTTGGGTTGCTTCTTTATTATTCAATTCTATTATGATAAAACTGATCTATGATAACTAATGAAATAAATTAGCTCTAGGACGCGTTTTCAAAAACATTAAGTGATTTCAAAATAACACGAATACGAGTAAGACTTCCACTAAGCAAACGTTTTCAACTTTAATCACTTTCTTAAGATGGACATAACCAAACGGTTTTTCTCAAAATTATACGAGATGTTGGAGTGTGGCAATGGCCGTCTGTGTAACACCCCGAACCCGAGACCCTCTCCAGAGTCGAACACGAGGTGTTAACAGACTTCAAACCACTTATTGAGAATTTCCCAGACAAGCTACCAATCTGTGTACTAGTCGCTTCAAATATCATAACTTGAGTTTTACAACTCGAAAATCAGTTTCATAATTTTTCCTGAAACTAGACTTACATGTACATCTACATATTTTTTTCTAGAATTTTTGGTCAAGCCAATTAGTACATTTTATTAGTTAAAGTCTCCCATGTTACGGGGGTCGACTACACTGACCTTCGTGCATTACAACTCGAATAAATCCCTGTGCAGGGCTTCAATACTGATGCCGTTTGTTTCTATAGAAACTAGACTCAAAGAGGAATTTATACATATATGGTATGACTCCTAATTATCTCTGATTAATTTATAATGAATTTTCAAAGTCGGAACAGGGAATCCAGAAACCGTTCTGGCCCTGTTTCACGAAAACCCAAATATCTTTTAACATACAACTCATATGACAGTTTCGTTTCTTCCATATGAAAATGGATTCATCAAGGTTAATTTACATAATTTATTCACTATTTAATTCCATTCCTACTATTTTTAGTGATTTTTCACATCCACGTCACTATTGCTGCCAGCATCTATTTCTAGGGTAGACTTTCTCTAACTCATAGTTTCTATGATTCAACCACCCCTTTTTCATATATAGTCCAAAATATAATCATGATGACCCATTCTAATGGCTGGTCATTGCCAAACATTTCCGTGCTTCTTAATGAGCATATACATACCAAATGATTATAACATTATGCTCAAAACATTTATACGCCATTTTCGCATGGCTATTCAAAATTTTACATACCAAGTTCAAACAAAACATAATAGCCTATACATGTCGTAATGTACTCCAAGACCAACTACAAAGAAAATACCAAAAGTTTTTAGCCGGTGTGATGACTTCGATGACGGTCCCGAATACGCAAAAAGTCGAGTCCAAGAAACCTAAAATAGGTGACAAGCAAACACCAAATGAGTATATAACTCAGTAAGTCATAAGCAATGCACTAACAACCATTAATAACATTATCGCAAGAGGAAACAAAATGGAACGAGGCTAATTACTCCATCCAAGCCGAACTATACCATAGTTCCTTAGACCTTTCGATTCAATCATACATCTACATGACCTTTCACTCATTCCGCGATAATTCTTATGTACGTGACTTCAATTTACATTGTCACATAGGTTCAAACTTACCAAGCTCAACTCCAAATATAAACATAGCGCCTATTAGCCATGAACTCAAGGTACTTACCCGACCCGCTGTCCGTGGTCAACTCAATAATGTCGCACACTCGGTGTCAATAGTGATTCAAAAGCATATAGTGAGTCCGCACACTCGGTGCTATATAATCAACTCGCACACTTAGTGCTATATGATCAAACTCGCACACTTAGTCTTTGTACAAATTTTAAACCCGCACACTTAGTGCCATTCTCATGATCACAAATGTTTATACCCGCACACTTAGTGCCGAAATCAATAACTCAATACTTCTCACCTCTTTTCTTTTCATTCAATACTTTCATCACCACATACATACATGTATATAAATTTATCATTCCTTTCGGCATAATTACATAGACATTATGTCTATTTAAATCAATACAAAATATATGCTTAGTGACCTACCTTGTGTTGGGTAAAAGCAGTCCAAGTCGACTACTCGATGACCTTCGTCTTTCCCTTGCTTGATTCTCCTTCTTTAACTCCTTGAGCTTAATCAATAAATCAACTAGTTTAACCATCTTGCTAAACATTCATAATTCAATTACACATGCATATGTATGTTTGTATATTCGCAACCATCCTCACTTATTACCCATTTAGTCAATTATCTAAGCCAAGATAAGGCTTTAATACGGTTGCCTCTAGCTGAATACATGCACACCAATCTACTTCATTTGGCGAATATGCATGTCTATGTTGAGGCCAATTTTACACTTAATACCACACAAAAAAACAGCATACATTTTACTAACTAACGCATTACATATTGTAGCTCAATACACATCTCTCATTTACTACATAACCGAAACATCATCACAAGCAAATATACACCTTGAAATAGTATATATGTCATACCAATTCATCATGTGCAAACACATATTCATGTAGGTGCAAGGGCCGAATCTCAAGTTGTTTATATCCAAATATAAACACATATCCAAAGCTCAAATCTTACCTACCATGCAACATGCATGAATCATACTTATGGATATACCATGACCGAATACTTCACAACACCATAATTTTGGTCATGATTAAGCAAAGAACTTAATGTCTTACTCAAAAATACTAAAAAGAAAGTCCAAGAGCCATCAATCCCCCATCACATATACCATTAACAAGCTTCATATTTAACATGCAATGGCATTAAC
Source organism: Gossypium arboreum (assembly GCF_025698485.1). Taxonomy (NCBI): domain Eukaryota; kingdom Viridiplantae; phylum Streptophyta; class Magnoliopsida; order Malvales; family Malvaceae; genus Gossypium; species Gossypium arboreum. The sequence goes on from NC_069070.1 coordinate 54,946,047, forward strand.
ACAAAATCCACCTTGGCCAAATACCATCCCCATGATATAACAAAGATTTGAACCATGGGCTAATAAGAACATCAAGCTAGTAACTAAAACATGCATGAATCTCATGGCACAACCTCAAACATACCTTAATCTTGATGCAAGTATAGCCAAACCCCTTCCTAATCCTCTTCCAAACCAAACATGAAGCAAAAATTCCCTCTTCTTCCTTAGGATTTTCGGTCAAGAGAGAATGAAAGGATGATCAATTTTTTTCTTTTCTTTTCTTCAATACACGGCAATAGGGGTTCACTCACACATTTTTTTTCATTCTTTATTACCCATGCTTATTTGTTTATTTCTTTTCTCCCTAATGCACCAACAAAACATGTCTATGACATGTTTTGCCCATCCTCATTGTCATGGCGGCCACCTCTTATAAAAGAGGGATATTTGACATGCAAGGCCATTGTTTTGCATGCATTCTTTAATTAGTCATTACACATTCCCCATCATACTTCCAAAGTTTTCTACTAGGTCCTTTCTAGTGAAATTCACGTTTATAACTCTAAATCAAAACATCAAAAATGTCACACATGAGTTAACACATATTATAGGCAATAAAATAAATATTAAATTATTTTTATGCCTCGATTTTGTGGTCCCGAAACCACATTCCGACTAAGGTCGTTTTAAGGCTGTCACAGTGTGCATGTCTAGGATTGGATCCGAAGGAGCTTGGTACTTAGCGATCAAGCGGACTCACCTCCTCTTCTTCCCTGGTTTCCTACGGTGCTGACTTCCGTTCACTTTAACCTACTTTTAAAAGTGTCTTTTACAACACCAACTAAGTTTTCCAAATGTTTTGAACGCTTCGATGTGGCGCATCAGATCCGGTCATAAAGTCTAGGCCGGGTTTGGGGTGTTACATTTAGTGGTATCAGAGCCTGGTTGCAACAACTCGTGTGACAGCCTTAAAACGACCCTAGTCAAAATGTGGTTTCGAGACCACAAAACCGAGGCATAAAAATAATTTAAAATTTATTTTGATGCCTATAATATGTGTTAACTCATGTGTGACATTTTTGATGTTTTGATTTAGAGTTATAAATGTGAATTTCACTAGAAAGGACCTAGTAGTAAACTTTGAAAGTATGATGGAGAAATGTGTGATGACGAGTTGATCATGCATGCAAAAATGAGGGTTTGCATGTCAAATTTCCCATTTAAGAACTAGTGGCGGCCATGACAAGGGGATGGGCAAAACATGTCATGAAACATGTTTTGTAAGTGGTTTATGTTGGAATAAATAAAATAAGTTGTATGGTAATAAAAAATGAAAAAAATGTGTGTGAAGGCTTCTCCCTTCCCTTTGCCGTGAGTTGAAGAAAAGCAAAGAAAAAAATTGTTCATCCTTTTCATTCCTTTTGGTGAAAATACTAAGGAAGAAGGAAGGAGTTTTGCTTCATGCTTGGTTTGGAAGAGAATTAGGAGGAGGTTTGGCCATACTTGTATCTAGATTAAGGTATGTTTGGGGTTGTGCCATGAGATTCATGCATGTTTCTAGTTGATAGCTTGATGCTCTTATTAGCCCATGGTTCAAATCTTTGTTATATCATGGGGATGGTATTTGGCCAAGGTGGATTTTGTGTTAATTCCATTGCATGTTAAATATGAAGCTTGCTAATGATACATGTGATGGTGGATTGATGGCTCTTGGACTTTCTTTTTAGTATTTTTGAGTAAGACATTAAGTTCTTTGTTTAATCATGACAAAAAATTATGGTGTTGTGATGTATTCGCCATGGTACATCCATAAGTATGATTTATGCTCATTGCATGGAAAGTAAGATTTGTGTTTTGGATTTATGTTCATGTTTAGTTACAATCAACTTGAGATTGGCTCTAGCATATATATATATATATATATATATGTTTGCACATGATGTATTGGTATGACATATATACTATCTCAAGGTATATATTTTCACATGATGATGTTTTGTTATGAAGTAAATGATTGATGCGTATTGAGTTACAATATGGAATGCGTTAGTTAGTAAAATGTATGCCGCTTATGTGTGGTATTATGTATAATTGGCCTCAACATGGACATGCATATTCGCCACATGAGGGGATTGGTGTGCATGCATTCGGTTAGAGGCAAGCATATTGATGCCTATTCTTGGCTTGGAAAATTCGGCTAAGGAGAGTACTAACTAATGTGTTGAATTTGATTCGTGATTTCGTACACATGTGACTCTAATGTCTAATGTATATAAGGGCTAAGTACCTTGAGCTTCACTTTGATGTTTGAATGAATTGTATTGAATTGCTTGTTGTGATTAAAAATTGTGCATGACCCTTGTGTATTTGAGCTAAAGGATGGCCATATGACCATTTAAACTCCTTGTCATATTCGGCCATAAGCTATCATAATGAGATTTTAATAAGTTAAATTTGTGTGAATTAGCTCAAGAGCTTAGAGGACCACAGTTAGATAAGGGAAAGGAAAAAGTGATCGAATAGCCGTCGAAATCGTTCAACAACATCCGAGGTAAGTCTTCGAGTAATGACCCTACTTGAATTATATTGAAATGATTTGTCATATTATGGCGAATAGCCGAATGTGCGTAAGGACTACGTTGTAAAGTCAATTGAAATCATGCTCTTTATGTGTGGCTATTGAGCCGAAATTGGAAAGGTTTGATAAATGTTTTGTGTTTGAGCCTTAGTAACGAAAATGAAATATGGATGTGTCGTGCTTATTGATATATGTGTACATGAGCATTTGAATGATACAGGCTAAGTCCCAAGGCATTTATGCTAGTGATCATATCGGGCTAAGACCAAGGCATTCGTATGAGTTGTTATATCGGGCTAAGACCGAAGGCATTTGTGCAAGTTACCAAATCCGGGTTAAGACGAAGGCAATTGTGCTTGTGGATTATATCCGGCTAAATTCGAAGAAACTTCGGTTTGAAGGTGAGCGTTTTGGTGCTGTAATAAATTCAATTAATATTTCGAAAAACCCATACGATAAGGTATGTTTACATGTGCATCGGAAAAGTTGATCCGTTTGAAATAGTATTCGTTCAATCGACTAACGAACTTTCGGCTCTTAGATAGGTTGATACCTTGTGTGTATATGTTGATGAAGTGTGAAGTAAGTATGATTATGAGAATGTGTATTAATAAAGTGATTCATTTAGCTATGTGTGTAACAGCCCAAAATTGACCCTAGTCGGGATGTGGTTTCGGGACCACAAAATCGAGGCATAAAAATAATTTAAAATTTATTTTGATGCCTATGATATGTGTTAATTTGTGTGTGGCATTTTTGATGATTCGATTTAGTGTTATAAAGGTGAATTTCACTAGAAAGGACCTAGTAGTAAACTTTGAAAGTATGATGGGGAAATGTGTGATGACTAGTTAATCATGCATGCAAAAATAAGGGATTTGCATGTCAAATTTCCCCAAAAGGAAGCTTAGTGGCCGGCCATGACAAGGGTTATGGGCAAAGAAAACATGTTGAAACATGTTTTGTTAATGGATGATGAGGAAATGATTTAATAATTAAGTTGTGGGAAGAGAAAAAAAAAATATGTGTGAGTGTGGCATTTCCCCCCATTGCCGTGTATGTGAAAGATAAACAAGAAAAAAATTGTTCATCCTTGTTCTTTCCTTCTTGGCCGAAAATACTAAGGGAGAAGATAGGAGTTTTGCTTCATGCTTGGCTTAGAAGAGAACTAGAAGAAGATTTGGTCATACTTGCATCAAGATTAAGGTATGTTTGAGGTTGTGTCATGAGATTCATGTTTGTTTTGGTTGCTAACTTGATGTGCATGTTAGCCATGGTTCAAATCCTTGTTATGCCATGAAAATGGTGTTTGGCCAAGGTTGATATTGTGTTAAAGCCATTGCATGCTAAATGTGAAGCTTGTTGATGATGCATGTAATGAAGGATTGACTACTCTTGAAATTTCTTTTTAGTATTCTTGAGTAGGACATTGAATTCTTTGTTTAACCATGACCAAAGTTAAAAGGGTATGGTTGTGATGTATTCGCCATGGTGCATTCATGAGCATGATTTATGCTTGTTACTTGATTGGTAAAATTTGTGTTTGGATGGGTATGAACCCCTTGAGATTGACCTTGCACCTATATGTGTGTATATGTTTGCACATGATGTTTTGGTTATGAAGTAAGTGATAAATATGTTTGTTTAAAGAAGAAAATGTTGAAGAATGGTTGTGAAATTGCAAGTACATTCGGCCTAGTACACATATGATGTGAAAATCTTGGAATTTATTGTTGATTTGGTGCAAGAATGACTAAGTATAATCGGCCATATGAGTGCTTGATGCTATATTATAAGTATTGAGCTACAATATGTAAAGCATTAGCTAGTAAAATGTGTGCCATTCATGTGTGGTGTTAAACATGTAATTGGCCTCAACATCAACATGCATAATCGGCCATGAATGAGTACCTAAGAGGTTGTGTTGTTCGCCATGAGTAAGCATGTTGAAGGCTTTGTATGTTGAGTCGATTCATGAATTCGTACTTATGTGACTTTAATGTCTAGTGAATATATGTGGGCTAAGTGCCTTGAGTTCTTCTTTTCGATACTCAAATGGTTGAATCAAATTATTTGTTAAATTAAGCTCAAGAGCAAAGGGACCAAATCCGATAAAGGGAAGGAAAAAGTAGTCGAATAGCCATCGGAATCGTTCGACAACATCCGAGGTAAGTTTTGAGTATCGAAACTTAGATTTTGATTCGATTGAATGAAGTAATAAGCAATCGAAATTCTGCCCTTGTATATGGCCATTGAGCCGAAATGATATTTTGTTAAGTGAATTGTGCATAAAAGTTTTGTTGTGAAAATGAAACAAAGATGTGCATGAATGTTCGAGTGATATCGGGCTAAGCCCGAAGGCCATTGTGCGTGTGATATCGGGCTAAGCAGAAGGCAATTGTGCGAGCTATGATATCCGTGCTAAGCCGAAGGCAATTGTGCGAGTTGTGATATCCGGGTTAAGTCCGAAGACATTTGTGCGGGTTACCATAACGGGCTATGTCCCGGCGTTTGAGCAGTAGCTATATCCGGTTAAACTCGAAGGTATGTGATTCGAAATTTATAAGCTGCTGGAAAATTTTCAGTTAATGCACTTGTGAAATTCCCAACAAGGTATGTTTTGTGTGTGCTTTGCACACTATGAGTAAGTCTTGTATGAATATTCGCTCCAATGATAAACGAGCTATCGGCCTTAACTAAGCCGTTGTTTGTGTATGAAAATAAGAGTTGGGATTGTGAAGTAAGCATGTCTTTGAGAAATTGTGCATATGAATTATTGTTTAGCTACTTGAATGCTATGCTTTGGTTGTGTGTATATTATGGCTCAAACTTACTAAGCATAAATTGCTTACTCCGTTTCTTTGTTTCTCTGTTTATAGATTTTGCTCGTTAGCGATCGGATTCGGGATCATAGAAGTTGAAGTCAACCACACTATCAAAGCCCCTTTTGGTACTCCTTTAGTTGAGTTCGGATATGGCATGTATAGGACTACCCTCGGTTGTTTTAAGTACTTGTGTTGTATATGTATGCGGCCATGCGAAAATGGTTCGTAATAGTGGAGTATGGAATTAGACCATTTGTGGTTTGTAATTATATATGGTTTCATGATGTGATTATGGATTGGAATGGGAGTGTTGGTCACATGATCAGCCATTGGAATGGCTAAATATGATCATATGTGGACCTAAGTATGACTAGACTATAGTTGATCCATGGGAACTACAATATAGGTAAAGCCTACCTTAAAAACAGATGCTGCCAGCTGCAGTGACGTGGACGGGGAAAATCACCAAAATTTGTAGGAATGGTGTTAAATAGTGAATAAATAATGTGATCGAACCTTGACGAGTCTATTTTCATATGAAAGTAACGAAACGATCATATGATCAGTATACCGAGAGATATTAAAGTTCTCGTGAGACAGGGCCAGAACGGTTTCTGAGTCCCCTGTCGCGACTTTGAAAATTTTCCATAAATTATCCAGAATGAATTAGAAGTCATGCCTTATATGTGCAGATTCCTTTTTGAGTCTAGTTTCATTAGAAATAAACTTCATCAGTATTGAAACCCTTTACAGAGAGATATTCAAGTTGTAACGCGCGAAGGTCAGTGTAGTCGACCCCTGTAACATGGGTGACTTTAACTAATAAACTGTACCAATTGGCCCGACCAAAAATTCTAGAAATAAATCCAGGGATGGATATATGAGTCTAAATTCAGGGAAAATTTATGGAATCAGTTTCCGAGTTTTGTAACTCGAGATATGCTTTTTAAGGCAACAGTGACGCAGTTTTCCAGCTTGCCTGGTAATGTCAAGTTGGTCGGTGCTATAAGTGGTTTTGGCTTGTTAACCCCTCGTGTCCGACACCGGCAACGGTCTCGGGTTCGGGGTGTTACAATATGAATGTAATACTTTAGTCAAAGCTGATTTCTTTACTTGAGACTTACTAAGCATTAAAATGCTTACCCCGTTGCTTTGGCTCTCTGTTTTATAGATTTTACTCGTTAGCTATCGGATTCGGGATCATCGAAGTCGAAGTCATCCACACTATCAAAGCCCCCTTTTTGGTACAAATTTTGGTTGAACTTTGAAATGGCATGTATAGGACTACTTTTTCGTTTGTTGGTCATAGACCCCTTTGATTTTGTATAAATTTGGATAGCCATGCGAAAATGGCTTATATACACTTTGGCATGGTATCATAATCATTTTGTATGTTGTTCATTAAGAGGTATGGAAATGTTTGGAAACGATTGCCACTGGAATGGTTAATCATGATCATTCCTTGTGCCATGTATGCTAAAAGGGCTAGTTGAATCAAAGAAATTATGAAGTAGGTAAAGGTTACCTTGAAAACAGATGCTGACAGCAGCAGTTATGTGGATGTGAAAAATCACTAAAAATAGTAGGAATGGAATTAAATAGTGAATAAATTATGTAAATGAACCTTGATGAATCTACTTTCATATGGAAGAAACGAATTGGTCATATGAGTTATATGTTAAGAGATATTAAAGTTCTCGTGAAACAGGACCAGAACGGTTTCTGGATCCCCTGTTCCGACTTTGGAAATTCATTGTAAATTAACCAGAGATAATTAGGAGTCATGCCATATGTGTATAGATCCCTATTTGAGTCTAGTTTCTATAGAAACAAACGGTATCAGTATTTAAGCCCTGTACAGGGAGATATCCAAGTTGTAATGAGCGAAGGTCAGTGTAGTCAATCCCTGTAACAAGGGAGACTTTAACTAATAAACTGTACTAATTGGCCTGACCAAAAATTCTAGAAAAAAATTTGTGGATGGACATATGAGTATAATTTCAGGGAAAAATTACGAAACTGATTTTCGAGCCTTGAAACTCAAGATATGATTTTTAAGACGACAGTGATGCAGTAACCAGCTTGTCTGGAAAATTTTAAATGGACTGTGAAAATGATTAAGTCAAGTTTGTGTGCACCTTGTGTTCGACTCCGGTAACGGACTCGGGTACGGGGTGTTACAACTCGGCTGTGGATCGGGTCCAAAAATCTTTTCAAAAACTTAGGCCTAAAAAGGGTATTTTCGAAAATGGTAAGTTTTTCGAAGAATGTTCAAGTTTTGTTAAACGGGGTTAAATCAATAGTTTTAAAATAAAAGTGTTTTCAAATCAAATCCTTTTATTTTCGGTAAACAAAAACATGGTTTTTAATTTTTACACGGACTGATAAGGAAGTGGCACACTGAATCCCCGGCACCAAGTCTGTAAGTGTTCTTTTTACGCTTTAAATATTTATGGGCTGGATGGAAGTATATCGTAGATAATCTTGAGCCTTAGAGATAGTGCTATTGATAATATGATATTAGGGCTACAAAACTGAGACCGTAGCTAAATCGTGATTACGCGAAAATAACTCTGAAACTCTATCTATTCATAAGACATTTTGTAATAAACAGTGGAACCAGTAAACTAATGTCATAAAATTCGTAAACAGATAAATCGTTATGAGTACAAGGGTTACTCGGGGAAGAGGCCGTGGTCGAGGCCGAGGTAGCACTCAAGCTGGATCTGCGTCATCTGAACACATGCCAACTGGCGAGGTACGTCCACCACCGGTTAATGAAAATGGGCCGTATGATCGGGCCGCAGGGGATGACGCTTTGTCTCAGGCCATGTTGAGGGTGTTGGAAAGGGTGGCCGGAGCTAACATCGGGCCCATGAATAGGGGGTCCATTTCTGAACGCTTTTGGGCCAACGGAGCTAAGATTTTTAGGGGCGTATCAGGAGTGGCCCCAAATGTGGCTGAGTACTGGTTGGAAGCCACAAAGCGGATCATGGATGACCTGGACTGCTTAGTAGAACAGAAGTTGAAAGGGGCGGTTTCGTTGCTGCGGGATGAAGCGTATCAGTGGTGGATTACTGTGAGAGAGGGTACCCCAGCTGAGAGGGTAACATGGGAGCTGTTCAAACAGACCTTTAAGGCGAAATATGTTGGAGCTAGCTATGTGGATGCACGCAGAAGGTGTTCTTAATCGACTCGGGAAATAAGACCATTGCTGAATATGAGGCGGAGTTTCTACGATTGAGCCGGTATGCTAATGGCATCGTTTCCACGAATCTGGCGCTGGCGTTCGTTTTGAGGATGGCCTCGAGAGATGAGTTAAGGGTGCTCATAGCTCCACGAGAGAGCGAGATTTTCTTTGTCTTGGTAGAGAAGGCTAAGATAGCGAGGAGGTGAAACAAACCGAACGGAAGAATCGTGATAGGGATCGAGAATCGGTTCGGGAGGGATCTTTGGACCGTGAGTCCTACAAATCGAAATGTTAAGAGAGCTAGGATGGAGGAACCGGTTCGGCGATTCCGGTGAACATGTGTAGACCGCAAGCTTGTGGGGATTGCGGTAGAACGTATCAAGGAGAGTCTTGGAAGCATTCTGCGGCTTGTCTTCGTTGTGGGTCTAAGGAGCATAGGATTAAGGATTGTCCTAGGAGGGCCACTCGGGCTCGGGGGCGAACAAGGGGTGTCTGCGACAAGCTCAACTGTGAGGATGGATCGCCACGCCAAGAGGTCATGGACAAGGTCGCGGTGGTAATGGTCGTGGGCGTGGGGCACCGGCAGGTATTGGTAATGCGGATCTTGCGTCGGCCCGACTTTGGTGTATCTTTGCTCGTCATGCATGAGGAGGGTGACGTACTGATGTCATAAGCTGATACGTTTTTATATATGGTGTACCTTATACTGCTCTGATTGATGTGGGATCAACCCATTCATATGTGGCATATAACAATTCTAGGGCACTGGGTGTGCACTCCGAGGAGACTGTATGTGGGGTGTTTGTGATAAGTCCTTTAGGGCATTCGGTTAAGGTAGAGAAACTCTTCAAGGAGGTGCCTCTGGAGATTCAAGGCGGGGTTTTCTGTGGGTATTTGATGGAGTTACCATTTGAAGAATTCGATTTGATACTAGGGATGGATTGGTTGACCAACCATAAGGCAAATTTGGATTGTACAGCTAAGAGGATGGTGTTAAGGACTGTCAATGATGAAGAGGTAATGATTATTGGGGAGCGAAGGATTACTTATCCAATGTAGTATCGGCGTTGAGGGTTGAAACCGATGCGCAAAAGTGCGAGGCATATCGGCTTTGGTAAGCCAAGTGGCCGAGGATTTGTTGTGGAGACTATCAGAACTGTTAGGGAATTCCAGGATGTTTTTTCGGAAGAGCTTCCTGGATTACCTCTGAATCGGTAAGTTGAGTTTGGAATCGATTTGTTGCCCGGAACGGCTCCGGTATCTATTGCACCCTATAGGATGGCACCGAGAGAGTTGGTGGAACTGAAGGCTCAAATTCAAGAGTTGTTAGATAGAGGCTTCATTAGGCCTAGTGTGCCTCCTTGGGGAGCACCGGTCCTGTTTGTGAAGAAAAAGGACGGAATGATGCGTATGTGCATCGATTATCGCCAGTTGAACAAACTGACGATTAAGAATAAGTATCCACTATCAAGGATTGACGATCTGTTCGATCAACTGAGGAGAGCTTCGGTATTCTCCAAAATCGATCTTCGATTCGGATACCATCGGTAAGGGTAAAGAAGGGATATTCATAAAAGCGACATTTCGAACTCGACACGGACATTATGAGTTTGTGGTCATGCCGTTTGAATTTGTGACGATACTGCAGCTTTTATGGATCTGATGAATCGAGTATTCCAACCTTACTTGCATCGATTCGTAGTCGTCTTCATCAACGATATCCTGGTATACTCCAAAACGGAGGCAAAGCATGATGAGCATCTCCGTATTGTGCTGCAAGTGTTAAGGGAAAAGGAGCTCTACGCGAAATTCAGCAAGTGTGAATTCTGGTTGAGGGAGGTAACTTTCCTAGGGCATGTGGTCTCTGCCGAGGGGATTAAGGTGGATCCTCATAAAATTGAAGCAATTCTGGAATGGAAGCCACCTAGGTCAGTATCGGAAATTCAGAGTTTCCTAGGGTTGGCAGGTTACTACAGAAGGTTTGTGGAGGGTTTCTCAATAATGGGGCACCCTTGACAAAACTCATAAGGAAAGGAGTACCATTTGTCTGGACCGAGAAACAGCAAAAAGCTTTTGATTGGTTTTAAAAGGTATTGACTGAAGCGCCAGTGTTGATTCAACCGGTGTCTGGGAAGGACTTTACGGTATACAACGATGCGTCGCATGTGGGGTTAGGTTGTGTACTGATGCAAGAGGGCAAGGTGGTCGCTTATGCATCGCGACAGCTTAAGGCTCATGAGGTGAATTACCCTACACATGATTTGGAGCTAGCAGCGGTGATTTTTGCGTTAAAAATTTGGAGACACTACTTATAGGGGGAAAGGTGCATCATATACACAGATCATAAAAGCTTAAAGTATCTGTTGACTCAGAAGGAGTTGAACCTTAGGCAACGTAGATGGGTGGAGTTGCTTAAAGATTACGACTGCTCGATAGAGTACCACCCAAGAAAGGCTAATGTGGTGGTGGATGCGTTGAGTCGAAAGGTTGTTACTGATTTGAGAGCCTTGTTCGCACGTTTAAGTTTGTATGACGATGGAAGCTTGTTGGCAGAACTGCAAGTAAGGCCTACTTGGACTGAGCAGATTAAGGAGATACAGTTGAAGGATGATTCATTAGCTCTTCGGTTCCAGCAAGTTGAGAATGGTGAGAACGAGAATTTTGGGTTGAACACTGAAGGAGTTACGTGCTTTCATGGAAGGGTTTGTATTCCAAGGACCACGAATTGAGGCGATTAATTCTAAAAGAGGCTCATGGTGGACTCGTGCCATGCATCTGGAGGAATAAGTTATATCGAGACTTGCGAGAAGTGTCTTGGTGGCGGATTAAAGCGAGAGGTGATTGAATTTGTTGGGAAATGTCGGCGTGCGGCGGAGTTAATTTGAGCACCAATTGCCTTGGGATTCTCGCAACTGTGAAAATTCCGCTATGGAAGTGGGAAAGAGTAACAATGGACTTTGTGAGTGGGTTACCTTTGACACCCACCAAGAAAGATTCGGTGTGGGTGGTTGTGGATAGGTTAACAAAATCTGCTCATTTCATACTGTTCGCACCGACTACTCTTTGCAAAAGTTGGCCAAGTTATATGTGGCGGAGGTAGTCTGTTGCATGGGGTGCCGTGTCGATAATTTCTGATCGAGACCCTAGGTTTACATCTCGGTTTTGGCCAAAGTTGCAGGAAGCGTTGGGTACACGATTGGATTTTAGCACCACTTTTCACCCACAGACAGATGGACAGTCAGAAAGCGTTATTCAGGTTCTGGAGCATATGTTGAGAGGGTGTATCATTGATTTTCGTGGAAGTTGGGAGGACTACCTGCCATTGGCGGAGTTTGCTTATAATAACAGCTATCAAGCAAGTATTCAGATGGCTCTATATGAAGCGCTTTATGGGCGAAGATGTCGTACGCCGACGTGTTGGACAGAGTTGGGTGAACGATGAGTACTTGGACCGGAATTGGTGGTAGACACTAAAAGCAAGGTTAGGCTAATAAGGGATTGGTTAAAGGAGGCATCCGATAGACAGAAGTCATATGCGGATCTGAAGCGCAAAGAGATTGAGTTCACTGTTGGGGATATGGTTTTCTTGAAGGTTTCCCTTGGAAGAAAATTTTGAGATTTGGTAAGAAGGGTAAGTTGAGCCCACGATTTATTGGGCCTTACCGAATTGTTAGCGGGTTGGACGGTGGCTTATCGCTAGAGTTACCACGAGCGCATCGTATCCACGACGTTTTCATGTATCCATCTTTGGCGGTATCGATCGACCCAACTCATATCATACCGATTCTGTAAATCGAGTGCAGTCAGATTTAACTTTCGAAGAGGAACCTGTGCAAATACTTGATCGTGACGTCAAGGTGTTGAGAAGGAAATCAGTTCCACTAGTGAAGGTACTGTGGAGGAACCATGGCAAAGAAGAAGCTACTTGGGAAACTAAGGAGGCTATGCGTCAATAGTACCCTCAATTGTTCTAATAAGGTAAAATTTCGAGGTCGAAATTTCTTTAAGGAGGGTAGAGTTGTAACATCCTGATTTTCGAATTTATTCGCGGTTTTCAATATTTTGTAAAGATTTTAAAATTTTGTATTTGGATGTGGAATTAATATTTTGAGTAGGTAAATGGGTTTATGGAAGGCCCATGTGTTGGCCGAAAACCCGGTTGAATTTTTGAATTTTTGGACTTAGGAGTTAGGGGATCTGGCTAAGTGGCCCTTAAGTGGAGTGATGGGTAAATTGCATCACAAAAAGAGCCTTAGTAAAGTGGCAAGGGTGACGCCACTAGGCTCCTAGAAAAGTGGCGTGTGGAGCATTAGGGAAGGCATGGGATCGATTCCCTGTGTTGACAAATAGATGCATTTATTTTTTAAGTGCAGGAGGGGTAAGTGTTGGAGTCCAAGTGGATTCTGCTAAAGGAAAGTTTGAATCAGTCCAAATGCTTGAAGTAAGGAGTGATAAGGGGAGAGATTTAAGGGATTGGGTGAGAGATTGAGAGTTGGCCGAATTTAGGGAATTGAAGAGGGAAAAATTTGGCAGAGGGTTTAGGTAATATTTCCGCACCTAGGGCTTTGTGAGGTGCCGTTTTCTTCTGCTCAGGCACCACAAGGGTTTTCTTTTTCTCTCTTTTCCTCTCTAGCCGAAACTTTCACCTATCCTGTTCTTCTTTCTCTACTTTCTTCTCCAAAGCCGTCCATTAAACACGCTATTCATCGGCACCTTTGCCGAAGTCGCAAAGCGAAATCCTGTGATCCTTTGCTTGCCGATTTCTTCAAAGCCAGTCCTTCTATGTTCTTTTGTTTTATTAAATCTACGATTATCTTTTCTTAATCCTAGATACGATGGCAATTCTACTTCAAGGTCATAGCCTCATATCATCATCTCCTTCACCACCCAAAAGCGAAAGTACCATTGGTTTAGGGCTTATAGCGAAACTTCTTCAACCCTTGGATTCGGGTTTTACCATTGTTCTAAGGATAAATCTGCCGGATTGCATGGAAATCAAGTAGGAGTAAGGGTAAGTACTTATCATCTCGGATCTGTTCTTATTTTACGATGTTAGGAAAAGCGAAATCCCTAAAAATTAGGGAGGCTGTCGATTTGAGCATAAGGCTTTAAGGGTTTGTGGCGATGTTTTCTTTCGGTGATTAGAGTCTTCTTAAGCGTTGGATCAAAAGCGTGAATCATTGGAGCAATCGGATTGAACTAGCTATCGATTTTGGCAAAAGGTAAGGGTTCAAAGGTTTTTAGGAACATGGTTCGACTTTGGTTGAGCAAGTTTTGGGTTTAGTGATTACGGTTTGTAAATAAGAACTGTGCTAATCAATTGTAAGACATCGAAAGGGATCTTGGTAGCAGTCATCGCGAATCAGGTGTGTACCGGACACCCTTCCTTAGTTCAATTCGGCAAAAGCCAAGATGCCAAAATTTCGGCATTTCATAGGCTTGTGAGTATGCGAATGCTCTCAAGACATACATTAATTGTTAGATCTAGCACCGTAAAGTGGTAAGTAAGTTTGTGTGACCTTTTAACGTACTTCGGAAAAAGGGGCTCGATGGGCCAAAACTGGGCCCAATGGGCTTACTGGACCAATATGGGTAAGAGATGGGCAAAGTAGCACGTTAGTTAGATGGTGGAATCAAATTGCATAAAGCGCTAAAAATTCTGAAATAGCTTATGTAGTTGCGTAAGTTACGAGATTACCCTAAAGAGCATAATTAGAAATACCCCTAGGGTTTAAATTGGCTAAACTACATGATTGATTGATACTGTATTTTGCATGATATGCTTTTATTAATATCATTGCATGGGATTAGGGTATTATGGAGGAAGTATTGAAAGTGGTTTATCCACATCTTGGAGGCTTTGCCTCAACTCATCGATATTTGAGTGCGTTCTTTAAGCTGTGGAGTGTAGAAGGGTGGGTGGGTTGAGATATTCCCCACATGGAGTGTAGGGTTTGATGCGAGTCTTGATGTAGCGGTTGGTGGGTTGAGTAGTCTCCCGGATGGGCTTGCATGCATTACTCTGTTGTCACTTATGTTCTTGAAGCGGGCCTATGGGCCACTGCTTGTTATGTAAAAAGGGGCTAAGGCCTTGCTCATTGTATTACGAAAAGGGCTTCGTTCCACTGTGTACAGTTATCTGAATAGGGCTTAGGCCCAATGGGCTCGAGCTGATTTTAGCTTTGGATGGGTTTCTGTATACACTGAGTTTTCCCAAACTCACCCCCTTTTCCCCTTCCATCCTTGTAGGTGAGCCCTAGTTGGTGGACTTGGAGCTGGGCGGGATTCGGAGTGGCCACACGTTTCTGCAAATTCGTTTTCTTCTGGTGAACTAGATTTTCCATATTTTCGTTTACGGTTTTGGGTTTTTTTTGTAATAAGGCCGCTAATTATTTTATGGTTTGGGTTGCTTCTTTATTATTCAATTCTATTATGATAAAACTGATCTATGATAACTAACGAAATAAATTAGCTCTAAGACGCGTTTTCAAAAACATTAAGTGATTTCAAAATAACACGAATACGAGTAAGACTTCCGCTAAGCAAACGTTTTCAACCTTAATCACTTTCTTAAGATGGACATAACCAAATGGTTTTTCTCAAAATTATACGAGTTGTTGGAGTGTGGCAATGGTGGTGTGCATGTCTAGGATTGGATCCGAAGGGAGCTTGGTACTTAAGCAGTCCGACGGACTCACCTCCTCTTCTTCCTGGTTTCCTACCTAGTGCACAGCTTCCGTTCACTTTAACCTACTTTTAAAAGTGTCTTTTACAACACCAACTAAGTTTTCCAAATGTTTTGAACGCTTTGATGTGGCGCATCAAATCCGGTCATAACGTCTAGGCCGGGTTTGGGGTGTTACATTCGATGTTAGCTCAGAAATATGTGAAAAAGGGGTGTGAAGCTTATCTTGCGTATGTACTGGATAGTAAAGAGTCAAAAAAGAAACTTGAGACAGTACCAGTGGTTTGTGAGTTTCCGGATGTATTCCTCGAGGAATTACCTAGATGACCACCTGTTCAGGAGGTAGAGTTTGGTATTGAACTAGTACCAGGGACTATATAACACCCCCGTACCCAAGACGATCGCCAGAGTCAAGCACGAAGTGTTACTAAACTTAATTCATCAATTAAACAACTTAAACAACTTATTACCAACCATGCATGACAACCAAGCATATGCACATCACCAATATCAAACATAACATAAATAGCTAGATTTATAAGTCAGAATCATTAGCTCACTAAAGACCAATATAATTGGCCAAATAATAATAACACATGTTATAAAATTAGGTCTCTATACATGCCACTCACTTGATAAATCTAGCATATGTGTTTATACTGTCAAGGTGTTGGCTCGATAGTGTGATGCTGCCTCCGACGGTCTCCAACCCTGTAACGCCCCCACGCCCGAGACCGTCGCCGGAGTCGAGTATGAGGTGTTACTAAGCTTAGTTTAACATTTTTAGAACTTTGGATTATTTGTTTCTACATTCACAGCTTTTAAGCTACTTGCGTCACAGTCACAAGAAAAATCATATCTCGAGTTACGAAACTTGAAATTAAGATCCGTAAATTTTTCCTGAATCTAGACTCATATACCTATCTACTAATTTTTTCTAGAATTTTGGTTGGGCCAATTAGTACAGTTTATTAGTTAAAGTTACCCCTGTTTCAGGACTTGGTAGTCGACCTCATTTACTACGAACCACATTTCTCTCTATACAAAATCCATATGACTATGAGGTTATTCTCCTGAAACTAGACTCAATAAGGATTCTGAGAATATAAAATACACTACCTAATTATATCTTTACAATTTATGGTGAATTTATAAAGTTGGAGCAGGGATTGAGAAACTGCTATGACCCTGTTTCACTAAAATTCAAATATCTTGTAACATATAATTCCCTTACTGCTTCATTTATTTCATGTGAAACTAGACATAATAAGCTTCAATTTGATATGTAGTCCATCACCAAGTTCAATTTCTATGATTTTTAGTAAATTTTAAACTCGCGTCGTTGTTGCTGCGATGATTACATTTATGGCAAATTTCATCCCTTTTATGAGTTTTATGCACTAAATATCTTAATAGTTTTCCTTAACATCAAGCATAATCTACACTAACCATTTTCATAATTTATCATTATCAAGCATTTCCTCAACCATTCCACAACCATACCATAAGATGATTTACACAAAATAGGTATATTGCTATACATGCCATACTTAAATTTACAAGCCATTTACCAAAAGTCTTAGGATAGTGTGGTGAGCCTTGACCTATCCCGACTCTGAGCTAGCTTGTCCAAAACTACAATGAATAAGAAGGAGGAGTAAGCATAAATGCTTAGTAAGTTCATATGCAAATAATAAGTAACTTAACAAGCAGTCATACCAATCAACATTAGCATGAATCACTAAAACACATATCACATTTTTAATCATTTTCATCATCTTATTACCTTATCGTGGTTGTATCAATACTCAACCCGAGGGTTAAATACATACCTGTCCAAAATATCCATTTCACATCACTTACCAATCGTCTCTTTACATCTCGAATATTCCTCCATTTGAGTAGAACTTTACCGTTGAACACATCGAATATAATTCGGATACATGGATAAATTGCACATAAGTGCCACATATTCAATCAAGCAATCATGTAACCGCCCATAGCGAACTCCGACTCAACTCAATGAGCTCGAGGCGTCAGCATCCATAAGTGAACTCGGACTCAACTCAACGAGTTTGGATGCCTAGTTACATCTCACGAACTCGGACTCAACTCAACGAGTTCGGACATTCGCATCCATAAGTGAACTCGGACTCAACTCAGCGAGTTCGGATGCTCAACCATCCTAGTGACATGTCACTTGTATCCTAATCTATTCCTAAGGTTCAAGCGGGCTTTTCCTCGAATACTTATCCATGCCGTCTTAGTAGAATACCGAAATCAATACTCTGTAACAATTATATTTAACAAGTAGTTCACATAATTTACATATTATTTGAAATTAACCACAAAGCATACATTTCATAATAAAATTCAGCATAACATATAATTAACATCAATAACTTAAAAATAACCATTATGCTACATTATTTACACATGAACTTACCTTGGTACCAAAATACAAAGATTTTGCAATTTAGTCCACAATCTTTTCTTTTCCTCGATTGAGGTCGATTACAAGTTGTCTAACATAATTTAAAACTTCATATTCTATCATAAAACATCAAAATACACAAATTTCACCTATGGGTATTTTTCCAAATATAAACCCTAGGTTAAATTATTGCTAACATAAGCTTTATCGAGTTACCGGGATCTCAAAAACGTAAAAATCATTAAAAACGGGGCTTGGAATCACTTACTATGGAGCTTGGAAGCTTGAAACAAACCCTAGCTATGGAGAACCCTTGAAATTTCGGCCTAATGAAGAAGATGGACAAAAATTGGCTTTTAATTTTGTTTTTAATTCATTTTAATAACTAAATGACCAAAATACCCTTACTACTAAACTTTCCAAAAATTCCTTCCATGTCCTAATTTTTCCATGAACTTAAAATTGGTCAAATTTCTATTTAAGACCTCCTCATTAATATTCCAAAACAATTTCATACTAAAAACTTCTAGAATGCAAGTTTTGCAACTTATTCGATTTAGTCCCTACTTTCAATTTAAGCACTTTAGGCATAGAATTTCATCACGAAATTTTCACGAGAATCATGCAATCATATCATAAACCTCAAAATAATTATAAAATAATTATTTCTATCTCGATTTATGGTCACGAAACCACTATTCGATTAGGCCCTAATTCGGGATATTACAACTCTCCCCTTTAAGGATTTTCGTCCTCGAAAATCTACCGATAATAACAGATGTGGGTATTGATTTCTCATAGTTTCTTGGATTCCCATGTAGCTTCTTCTACTCCATGCCTTTGCCACAACATCTTCACAAGTGCAACATTTTATTCCTTAGTTGTTTGACCTCTCGAGCTAAAATCTTAACAGGTTCTTCTTCGTAGGTCATATCGGTTGTAGTTCAATTTCGTCGGTGAAACTACATGTGAAGGATCCGAACGATACCGACGTAACATAGATACGTGGAACACATCATGAATCTTCTCTAATTCGGTGGTAATGCTAGCCGATATGCTGGGTCCAACTTTTTCAATTACTTCATACGGCCTAACAAAACGCGGACTTAATTTGCCCTTCCGTCCAAATCTAAGGACTTTCTTCCACGGAGTCACCTTTAAAAATACTTTATCACCAACTTGAAATTCAATGTCCTTTCGCTTTAGGTCTACATAAGATTTCTGTCTATCTGAAGCAACTTTCAAACAATCTCGAATTATCTTCACTTTTTCTTCAGTTTCTTTTATTAGATCAACTCCATAAATCTGATTTTCCTTGAGTTCAGTCCAATACAATGGCGTTCGACACTTACGACCATATAATGCTTCATAAGGTGCCATTTTCAAGCTCGTCTGATAACTATTATTGTAAGCAAATTCCACCAACGGTAAGTATCTTTCCCAACTTCCTTGAAATTCCAATACACAACATCTAAGCATATCTTCAAGAATCGAATTATTCTTTACGATTGTCCATCGGTTTGTGGATGAAAGCGATCTTGAAATTTAACCCATTATACGCGTCTTGCAACTTTTTCCAAAATCGCGAGGTAAACCTTGGATCTCTATCGAAATAATCGATAATGGTATTAGTGTAATCTAACAATTTCTCTAATATCTGATTCACCAACTTGTTAAGAGAATAATCATGCGTCTTAGGAATAAAATGAGCCGACTTAGTTAATCATCAACTATTACCGGATGGCATCTTTCTTTCACAGAGTCAATGGCAATCTGAAACAAAATCCATAGTAATCCGATCCCATTTCCATTCAGGAACCATTATAGGTGAAGTAATCCAGAAGGCACTTGGTGTTCGACTTTCACTGTTGACAAATTAAGCATTTGGACACAAACTCGATATATCTCTTTTCATTCCATTCCACCAATACATTTTCTTCAAGTCATTATACATTTTCGTACTACGGATGAATCGAGAAATAACCACTATGTGCTTCTGTAGGATCTTTTGAATCAATTCCTCATTCTTGATACACAAATCCGATCTTTAAACATTAAGCACCCATCGAACCAATTCGAAATCGATCCGTGTCGACTTCACCTTTATTTTCTTTTGGCTAGCAAATCTTGATCATTTTTCCGAGTTTGAAATCTCTTGTAAAACATCGGTCTTGCTCTTAACTCTGCTAGAATTGAACCGTCATCGACATTTTCAAGCGAGTGTTCATAACTCTCAAAGCAAACAACAACTTTCTACTTAAAGCATCGGCAACCACATTCGCTTTTCGGGATGATAATCAATAACAAGCTCATAATCTTTCAATAACTCCAACCATCTTCATTGTCTCAAATTCAAGTCTTTTGTGACATCAAGTATTTAAGACTTTTGTGATCGGTATATACTCGGCACTTTTCACCATACAAATAATGTCGCCAAATCTTCAAAGCAAACACCACTATGACCAATTCCAAATCGTAAGTATGAGAATTCCTCTCATGAGGTTTTAAGCGCCTCGAAGCATAAGCCACCATTTTTCCTTCTTGCATGAGTACACACCCCAAACCATTTAGAGAAGCATCACTATACACCACAAATTCTTTACCTAATTAGGGTTGTACCAACACCGGTGCTTGATTAATAACTTTTCAATTCTTCAAAACTCTGTTGACATTCTTCCGTCCATTCAAATTTAACATCCTTTCGAGTAGTCTAGTCATAGGAGCAGCAATTATAGAAAATCCATTTACAAGCTGCCGATAATACCCAGCTAGCCCCAAGAAACTTCTAACTTGATTCGTTTTTGGTGGTTTCCGATCAACAATGGCTGAAATTTTACTAGGATCAACTCGTATACCATCACCTAAAACAATATGACCCAAAAATCCAACTTTAGGAGCCAAAATTCACTTTTACTAAACTTAGCATACAATTGCTTATCTCTCAAAGTTTGCAAAACTATCCTCAAATGCTCGGCATGCTCGTCTCATCTTTTGAATAAATTAAAATATCATCTATAAACACCACAACAAATTTTTCCAAGTATGGCGAAATATGCGATTCATTAAATCCATAAACACAGCGAGGAGCATTTGTCAATCCAAATGGCATAACTAAAATTCATAATGACCATACCTTGTTCTAAAAGCGGTTTAGGCACATCAGACTCTTTTACCCATGATTGGTAATACCGGATCTCAAGTCAATCTTTGAAAACCATGTCGCTCCTTTTAGTGATCAAACAAATCATCAATTCTTGGCAGCGGATACTTGTTTTGATTGTCACCTTGTTTAAGCGCCAATAATCAACACACAACCTCATAGAACCATCCTTCTTTTCACAAATAACACGGAGCACCCCAAGGTGAAAAACTCGGTCTCACAAAACCTTTATCAGTCAACTCTTGCAAGCTGCGACTTTAATTCCTTCAACTCTGCTGGTGCCATTCTATACGAACAATCGAAATTGGAGCTGTTCGGTATCAAATCAATACCAAATTCTACTTCCACGATTGGAGGCAAACCCGACAATTCTTCCGAAATACGTCGCAAATTCACACTGGCAAGACCGATTCAACTTTCTTTTCAACTTCTTTTGTATTAATTACATACGCCAAATAAGCTTCATAACCCTTTCTCGAGATATCTTTGAGCCGACATTGAAGAAATCACTCTAGGCAATGCTCTCGATTTATCTGATTCAACCCGCAGAGTTTCACCATTTCCACACTTTAATTCTATAACCTTTTCTTTGCAATTTATTTTAGCATCATGCAATGTCAACCAATCCATACCCAAAATAACATCAATCTCATCAAACGGCAATAACATCAAGTCGGCCAGAAAGTAATGATCCCGAATCATTAAAGGACATTTCTTACATACTTTATCGACAGTCACACATTTGCCTAACGGATTCGACACTCTGATCATAAATTCTGTGTTCTCAACAGGTATATTCCTACTAGACACCAATTTCATGCACACATATGAATGAGTAGAACCGTGATCAATCAAAGCAATAACATTAACATTATAGAGAGAAAATGTACGGTAATCACATCGGTGAGGAAGCATCTTCACGCGCTTTAATAGCATAAGTTCTAGCGAGCCCTTCCTTGAGTCTAAAGGTGCATCCTCAGCTACATTCTTACTGCTTGTTTCACTTCCGACTTTTCTCGGATACCTTCCCTCGAGTCCGCACCACTAGCTTTTACATTCGAAATTTTTCTTTCTCGGCTCTCTGCAGGCGTCTCTAATAAAATGATCCGGAGAACCACATCGAAAACATTCATTTGCTCTGCGGACCAAAATGATTTCTACCACCACCGGCACTCGGGTTTAACAAATCTCGAGTTCCCTACCTTTGGCTGAAGTATTACGAGATTTAGGACCCACATTTTGCTTCTTATAATTCCCATATGATTGTCGGTGAAGCTTGGGAGCGAGGATTCATATTCATTGACTTTCTAGGTTCTTTGTGAAAATGAACTACTCATCGGTCTTTTCTTCCAATTTCTAGTCTCGACCTCTACCTTTTTCTTTTCTTTAAGTAGTTCTTGACCTTGCAAGCTCGATCAACCAATTACTACCATTTCTTTTAGTTCAAGGATCCCGACAAATACTTTAATGTTTTTGTTGAGCCCGTCTTCAAATCGTCGGCACATCTTGGCTTCAGAGGAACATATTCCACAGCATACTTACTCAATCGAACAAACTCTCTTTCATATTACGAGATGTCATATTACCTTGCTTCACTCAAGAAACTCTTTACATTTCGATCAATAAACCTTTCACTAATATATTTCTTCGAAACTCTTCTTGAAAGAATTCCCGAGTTACCCTCTCTTTGGTACCATCGAAATCAAAGTCTTCCACCAATTATAGGTGAATCTCTCAACAAAGATGTAGCACATTTCAAACATTCTTCGGTGTACAAGATAATTCATCAAATACCGGATAGAATTTTCAAGCCAGAACTCTGCTTTCTCTTGAGGCATCGGGAGTGCAGGTTGAGGAATTGGGGAGGTGGGGATGTTGTACATTCGGGTTCGTCTGAGCGAACTCGGTGTACCATGCACTCATCATTTGGAGAAAGGCTTCCGACCCTTTCTTCTCCTCCACGACCAACAGTGGGAGGTGGATTTTCGATCGTATTGCTCCTTGGTAGGATGGCGCATTACTCTCTACTTCATCCGCACAGTTGGATCGGGATCCATTTACTATAAAAATCATTTAAAAGGTCAAGTCGTCACACTATCACAATTTCTACATATGGCATGTATAGCAAAATCCGTACATACAACACGTAGTCCGAGAACCGACTAAACCTGCTCTGAAACCACTAAATGTAAGCCCCACGCCTTGAGACCGTCATGGGAGTCGAGTATGAGGTGTTACTAAGCTTAGTTTAACATTTTAGAACTTTGGATTATTTGTTTCTACATTCACGACTTTTAAGCTACTTGCGTCACGATCACAAGAAAAATCATATCTCGAGTTCTGAAACTTGAAATTAAGATCCGTAAATTTTCCTGAATCTAGACTCATATAGATCTACTAATTTTTTTCTAGAATTTTGGTTGGGCCAATTAGTACAGTTTATTAGTTAAAGTTACCCTGTTTGAGGACTTGGTGGTCGACCTGCATTTACTACGAACCACATTTCTCTCTGTACAAAATCCATATAACTATGAGGTTATTCTCCTAAAACTAGACTCAATAAGGATTCGAGAATATAAAATACACTACCTAATTATATCTTTACAATTTATGGTGAATTTATAAAGTTGGAGCAGGGATTTAGAAGCTGCTATGACCTGTTTCACAAAAATTCAAATATCTTGTAACATATAATTCCCTTACCCTTCATTTATTTCATGTGAAACTAGACATAATAAGCTTCAATTTGATATGTAGTCCATCACCAAGTTCAATTTCTATGATTTTAGTAAATTTTAAACTCGCGTCGGTGTTCTTTGCGATATTACATTTATGGCAAATTTCATCCCTTTTATGAGTTTTATGCACTAAATATCTTAATAGTTTTCCTTAACATCAAGCATAATCTACACTAACCATTTTCATAATTTATCATTATCAAGCATTTCCTCAACCATTCCACAACCATACCATGAGATGATTTACACAAAATAGGTATATTGCTATACATGCCATACTTAAATTTACAAGCCATTTACCAAAAGTCTTAGGATAGTGTGGTGAGCCTTGACCTATCCCGACTCTGAGCTAGCTTGTCCAAAACTACAATGAATAAGAAGGAGGAGTAAGCATAAATGCTTAGTAAGTTCATATGCAAATAATAAGTAACTTAACAAGCAGTCATACCAATCAACATTAGCATGTATCACTAAAACACATATCACATTTTTAATCATTTTCATCATCTTATTACCTTATCGTGGTTGTATTAATACTCAACCCGAGGGTTAAATACATACCTGTCCAAAATATCCATTTCACATCACTTACCAATACGTCTCTTTACATCTCGAATATTCCTCCATTTGAGTAGAACTTTACCGTTGAACACATCGAATATAATTCGGATACGGATAAATTGCACGTAAGTGCCACATATTCAATCAAGTAATCATGTAACCCGCCCATAAGCGAACTCGGACTCAACTCAACGAGCTCGGGTGTTCGCATCCATAAGTGAACTCGGACTCAACTCAACGAGTTCGGATGCCTAGTTACATCTCACGAACTCGGACTCAACTCAACGGGTTTGGACATTTGCATCCATAAGTGAACTCAGACTCAACTCAACGAGTTCGGATGCTCAACCATCCTAGTGACATGTCACTTGTATCCTAATCTATTCCTAAGGTTCAAGCGGGCTTTTCCTCGAACACTTATCCTTGCCGTCTTCAGTAGAATGCGAAATCAATACTCGGTAACAATTATATTTAACAAGTAGTTCACATAATTTACATATTATTTGAAATTAACCACAAAGCATACATTTCATAATAAAATTCAGCATAACATATAATTAACATCAATAACTTAAAAATAACCATTATGCTACATTATTTACACATGAACTTACCTTGGTACCAAAATACAAAGATTTTGCAATTTAGTCCACAATCTTTTCTTTTCCTCGATTGAGGTCGATTCACGTCTTTCTTGATCTAAAATAACACATTTAGCTTATTTAATACTCAAATTATCAAATTAATCCTTAACTCAAATTTTGGCAAAATTACAATTTTACCCCTAAACTTTTGCATATTTACATTTTTGCCCCTAGGCTCGGGATTAAACTTTATTCCTTATTCTTATGTTTTACAACATGCTGATCACTTTTCTCTTCTATGGCAACATCAAATTCTCACTCTAACATGTACTTGTGACTATTAGGTATTTTTACCGATTAAGCCCTTTTACTCGTTTTTGCTTAAAATCGAGTAGTACAAGTTGTCTAACATAATTTAAAACTTCATATTCTATCATAAAACATCAAAATACACAAATTTCACCTATGGGTATTTTTCCAAATATAAACCCTAGATTAAATTATTGCTAACATAAGCTTTATCGAGTTCAGGGATCTCAAAAACGTAAAAATCATTAAAAACGGGGCTTGGAATCACTTACTATGGAGCTTGGAAGCTTGAAACAAACCCTAGCTATGGAGAACCCTTGAAATTTTGGCCTAATGAAGAAGATGGACAAAAATTGGCTTTTAATTTTGTTTTTAATTCATTTTAATAACTAAATGACCAAAATACCCTTACTACTAAACTTTCCAAAAATTCCTTCCATGTCCTAATTTTTTCCATGAACTTAAAATTGGTCAAATTTCTATTTAAGACCTCCTCATTAATATTCCAAAACAATTTCATACTAAAAAACTTCTAGAATGCAAGTTTTGCAACTTATTCGATTTAGTCCCTACTTTCAATTTAAGCACTTTAGGCATAGAATTTCATCACGAAATTTTCACAGAATCATGCAATCATATCATAAACCTCAAAATAATTATAAAATAATTATTTCTATCTCGGATTTATGGTCACGAAACCACTATTCCGATTAGGCCCTAATTCGGGATATTACAAACCCTGAGCTAACCTGACAACACTAAAAGAAATGGAAAGGAGAGGGGGTAAGCTTTATGCTTAGTAAGCTCACATGAAATAATAATAAGCAATTTACTAACATGCTTTCCACAATAAAACTAACTCATTTGTACATTTACACATGTTCTGGTTAAGTTGTTTTCTTGAGTAATAGTCACTAAATCATTTATATTTAGAGTTACGGAACTCCAAATTAAGATCCGTGATTTTTACCAAAAGATAGACTCATATATCTTTCCACCATAAAATTTTCAGAATTTTTAGTCGAGCCAATAAGTACAGTTTATTATTCAAAATCTCCCCTGTTTTGCTGTTTAATAGGTTCGACCTTTCTTCACTAAAATTTATTTATCTCATAGTAAAAAACTCAGATGATGTTCTCGTTTGTTTTTATTAAAATTAGACTCATCTCAGATTCTAAACATATAAATTATACCCCAAAATTATTTTTCTATAATTTTTAACAATTTTTCCAAGTCAGAACAGGGGATCTCAAATTCATTCAGACACTGTCTCACAATAATTCAAATATCACATAATATGGAATTCTTTTGCTTCCTCTGTTTCTTTTATGAGAAAATAGACTCAATAAAATTTAATTACATATTTTATTTGAAATTTAATTCAACTTACACAATTTTTGGTAAATTTTCAAATTCATTCATTGTTGCTATCCAATACTGTTTTACTACTAAAGTTCACTTTTGCACAATTTCACTTAATCCCTTCCATTTTACCGATGTTCGCTCAAATATCGAGCATATTGCTCATAAATTCAAATAAACATATACTTGCACTTGTTCATCACATAATCACTTTCACATTTATTTTCACTTAATCGATTTCTGTTGAACTCATCGAATAATAACGGATACACAATTGCACATTTTCTCATTTCCACACTTGTAGCCAGAAGCTATCCTGCACGCATAGTAGCTTTGCACTTAGTACTACACATGCGACCAATTATCCGTACACGTAGTAGCCTGCACTTAGTACTACACACGTGACCTAACCATCGATACACGTAGTAGCTGCGATTAGTACTACACACGTGATCGAAGTTATCAGGTACGCATAGTAGCCTGCACTTAGTACTACACATGCGAACAATTATCTGGTACACGTAGTAGCCTGCACTTAGTACTACACACGTGACCTCACAATAGCTCATTGGTATCGTTTCTATTCCAAAAGTTCAACCGGGAAATTCCTCACTTTTCAACATTTTACTAAATTGTCCGTAATCAATTTAAATTCATAATTTACATCAAATAATCATTTGATAGGCAGCCACATTTCATATGATATCAAAATATATTAACATAAAACGAATCGATAGATTATTTATATACGAACTTACTCGAAGTGTCGATCTCACTATCCATAGTACCAATTGTCCGTTCATAGTATAATAAGACACAACTCAAATAGAAAATCAGCTTTTAAGAATTTCCATAATGTAAATCACATATTTCATATATCACTTGTCATGTATCATCATTTTCTTGCACTTCATGTAACATTCTTTCATGTCATATTTCCACATCATAAACACCATTCCATCAACTTTTCCAATATATTAAATCATACAATATATGCAATAATAGTAAGAAATATAATTCTAACATAACATTGCATTATTATTATCATACGAACTTACCTCGATCCAGAAATAGCAATTTACCATTTTAGTCCATAACCTTGTATTTTCCCGATTTAAGCCCGAATCTCGATTTCCTTCATTATTGAGCTTGGAAAGCTTGAAAACCCTAGCCATGGCTTCCCCCATGCTAATTTCGGCCTCCATATTGAGAAGATGACCATTTTGTGTTATTTTTCCCATTTTATTTCATTTAATATACAAATAACCAAAATGCCCTTACTACTAAACTTTCAAAAAAATTCCATCCATGTCCAATTTTTGTCCACAAAATTCAAAATGGTCTAATTACCATTTAAGGACCTTTGTTTTAAAAACTCATAACAATTAAACACTTCTAACATGTAGAACTCAACTTTTGCATTTTTTACAATTTAGTCTTTTTGACCAAATTGAGTGCCCAAACGTCGAAATTTTTGAACGAAATTTTCACGAAATCATTCTGTGAAATCGTAGACCATAAAAATATAATAAAAATAAAATTTTCCTCGTTGAATTTGTGGTCCTGAAACCACTGTTCCGACTAAGCCCAAAATCAGGATGTTACATTTCTCCCCCCTTTAGGGATTTTTGTCCCTGAAAATCTTACCAAAAAAAATGGTTTTGGTTTTTCAATTGGATTCCTCAATCCTATAATCGATGTTAAAGAACTTTTAATCAGGCTAAACTTTTACTACCTCTCTCTTTAAATTTTACAAACAAAAGTCGTAAGTGGTATTCACTTTACAATACTTTTTCTGAAACTTAATCTCTACTAAAAACCTTATGTACTCAAAAGTCCGATCCATACCATTATGTTACATATACATTCGCACCAGAATCTTTTCGGATTCAAATAGCAAAACTAGTCAATTCATCTCGGCCTCATATTCTTTATAATTTCACACAGTCCAATTTTTTGTCAATTCAACCCTCAGTTACTTTTTATTTCAAGCCTCTTCTGGCTTTCCAAAGAAATCATGATATGAAACTCGGATCTCAATCCGATTAGTGGAGATTAAAATTCCATGATATCTAACATTCATAAAGACATGAAATCCTATAAATCTGGTGAGTAGACATTTGGGTATACCAGCATAATTTGCATATCTCATAACGTTTAACAAAACTACATATTACTTTCCTCTTTCAAGGACAGGAACGACTCAGACAAGAAAATCCATATTAACCTCTTCTATTTCCATTCTAATTCCCAGACGGTAAAAATAATTTTGATGATTCTTGCTATACATCTTTAAACTTTCAACATTTCAAGAATTTGTACTCAAAGATAAACAATGATCGTTTTAGCATTTTTTTTATACCCAGATTATCTTCATATTATCAATATCAGATCTTCTTATTCTCAAGTATGCACATCTCATTAAGTTCTAGACATATACTCCATACAGATTGAACAATCAAGTCGACCTTATTCATTCGTAATTGATATTTCTAGAAATTCTCTCTTCTAGTCAACAGAACGATTAAACATACATCATTCCAAATTCACTCATCATGCTAATCGAAGACCATAACCAATGCATTAGCATAAGTAATACTGATACCTCAACTGAATACATTAACTCTGATTAACTTACTTGAAAAAGGAAATTCACCATAAACATTGGGACTTGAAAATTCACCACATTATTAAGATCAATTCAGAGGTATAGTCATATTTGTTCTTTATATACATCAATCACAAGCTGAAGGTCATGCTCTAAATGCAAGCCATGATCAACAAGTTGCAAGATAAAATATCCAGAAAAACCAAGATAGAGAAATCTGAAACAGAGAAGCCAAGAATAAAGAAATCCATGATACGAGAATCCAATTTACAGCACTGCTTCAGAAGACCGAGAACCAGACTCGTAAAAATATGAAAGTTCCCAATAGTTTTTTTTTCAAAGAAAAGAAATCCAGAATAACATCATTCCAAACCACTGACAACAAATACAACCGGAACTATATGCTTCTCGTATATATATAAAATCAATCAGAGCAATGATCGATAGAAATAGAATCATGGCACCATACACAATTTCTCATTGATTCCCAACAGGCGGAATATAACAAAATACCAGAGAAAAACAGAACCATGTAGATTATAATTCAATTAGACTAACAACACATTCATCTAACGTTAAGATCAGGGAACATTTCCTTATTTCGAACATAATTCCTTTGACTATTTCTACCATCCCAAATTCCATAATATTCCCTTCACTAAGAAAACCAGTTCATGGGGGAATTTCAATCAATACATTTCTTGACATCATACTAGGATAGATTGTTTTACCAAAATTAACTTTTCCGCTAACTGCGATGTTGCTAAAATTAAACAATCTTTCAGTCAATCCGATATCTTTCTAGCTCATGTCTGTACTTATCAACCCATTCTCAATCTCTAATCATACTTATAACCATTCCATCATTGAACTCTTTGGTTTCTCACCTGGAAACTCATTCAACATAAATCTCAGGAATTTCCCTTATAAAACACCACTTTGGTAAGGGGGAAGGGTCGTAGGGCCTCTGACTCAACTCTCATATACAAATGTAACACAGTTTTCATCATAGCAATCATATTTCAATCATGTCATTCATTTCGAGGAACAAACATTCATATTGATTTTACACTCACTTTTTAGTTATCTCATTTAAACAAGTGTACTTATACATGTATTTCAATGTTTCCTAGATAATATTACTTATTCATTCATTAAATCAGACAAGTCAAGCACATAATATCATATAAGGGCCAAAAAAACATGGATAAGTAAATCACAGTCTAAACTTTTATCTTACACATCATCATATACATATCATTCAATTATATATATATCAATCCAAGCAATTTAATACATTTACTCAAGTTATACATGCTTTCCAATCATAATCATCCCAACCAATATACATGAATATTCATCTTATCAATATTTTTTGATAAGTTACTCAAACACATGCATTTGTTCAAATAAATCGATCACATACATCATGGAATTATCTATTAATCATGGATAAACTCATTTCACCATGTACACATTTCATGAATCCTCATTCGTACCTTTCCAAGTTTCAGTTCGTCATGACTATACTTTACTCAAATATTTTAGCATCACATTCAACATGGTTGGTGTAGCTCGGTTGGAGAGTACCTTTATCTAAACAAAGTGGCTCTCATACGCGTCGGGAGACATCACACTATCACGGATCGATGACATGTACAGTTGGACTTTTACACATGCTAGATCAGTCTGAGAATCGACTAAACCATAGCTCTGATACCACTAAATATAACACCCCCGTACCCGAGACGATTACCAGAGTCAAGCACGAAGTGTTACTAAACTTAATTTATCAATTAAACAACTTAAACAACTTATTACCAACCATGCATGACAACCAAGCATATACACATCACCAATATCAAACATAACATAAATAGCTAGATTTATAAGTCAGAATCATTAGCTCACTAAAGACCAATATATTTGGCCAAATAATAATAACACATGCTATAAAATTAGGTCTCTATACATGCCACTCACTTGATAAATCTAGCATATGTGTTTATCTTGTCAAGGTGTTGGCTTGATAGTGTGATCTTTGCCTCCGACGGTCTCCAACCCCGAGCTAACGACAACACTAAAAGAAATGGAAAGGAGGGGGGGTAAGCTTTATGCTTAGTAAGCTCACATGAAATAATAATAAGCAATTTACTAACATGCTTCCCACAATAAAACTAACTCATTTGTACATTTACACATGTTCTGGTTAAGCTATTTTCTTGAGTAATAGTCACTAAATCATTTATATTTAGAGTTACGGAACTCCAAATTAAGATCCGTAAACTTTCCCAAAAGCTAGACTCATATATCTTTCCACCATAAAAGTTTCATAATTTTTAGTTCAGCCAATAAGTACAGTTTATTATTCAAAATCTCCCCTGTTTTGCTATTTAATAGCTTCGACCTTTCTTCACTAAAATTTATTTATCTCATAGTACAAAACTCGGATGATGTTCTCGTTTGTTTTTATTACTAAGAATATAAATTATACCCCAAAATTATTTTTCTATAATTTTTAACAATTTTTCCAAGTCAGAACAGGGGATCTCGAATTCATTCAGACACTGTCTTACAAGAATTCAAATATCACATAATATGGAATTCTTTTGCTTCCCTGTTTCTTTTACGTGAAAATAGACTCAATAATCTTTAATTACATATTTTATTTCAAATTTAATTCAACTTACACAATTTTTGGTAAATTTTCAAATTCATGCACTGTTGCTGTCCAACACTGTTTTACTACTAAAGTTCACTTTGCACAATTTCACTTAATCCCTTCCATTTTACCGAGGTTCACTCAAATATCGAGCATATTGCTCATAAATTCAAATAAACATATACTTGCACTTGTTCATCACATAATCACTTTCACATTTATTTTCACTTAATCGATTTCCCGTTCAACTCATCAGAATAATAACAGATACACAATTGCCTATACATTTTCTCATTTCCACACTTGTAGCCGAAGCTATCTGGTACGCATAGTAGCTTGCACTTAGTACTACACATGCGACCAATTATCCGGTACACGTAGTAGCTTGCACTTAGTACTACACACGTGACCTAACCATCTGATACACGTAGTAGCCTGCACTTAGTACTACACACGTGATCGAAGTTATCAGGTACGCATAGTATCTTGCACTTAGTACTACACATGCGACCAATTATCTGGTACACGTAGTAGCCTGCACTTAGTACTACACACGTGACCTCACAATAGCTCATTGGTATCGTTTCTATTCTGAAGGTTCACCC
This sequence comes from Gossypium arboreum, assembly GCF_025698485.1. Classification (NCBI taxonomy): domain Eukaryota; kingdom Viridiplantae; phylum Streptophyta; class Magnoliopsida; order Malvales; family Malvaceae; genus Gossypium; species Gossypium arboreum. The sequence continues at coordinate 54,978,330 of NC_069070.1, forward strand.
GAGAAATTCCTCACTTTTCAACATTTTACTAAATTGTCCGTAATCAATTTAAATTCATAATTTACATCAAATAATCATTTGATAGACAGCCACATTTCATATGATATCAAAATATATTAACATAAAAAGAATCGATAGATTATTTATATACGAACTTACTCGAAGTGTCGATCTCACTATCCATAGTACCAATTGTCCGTTCATAGTATAATAAGACACAACTCAAATAGAAAATCAGCTTTTAAGAATTTCCATAATGTAAATCACATATTTCATATATCACTTGTCATGTATCATCATTTTCTTGCACTTCATGTAACATTCTTTCATGTCATATTTCCACATCATAAACACCATTCCATCAACTTTTCCAATATATTAAATCATACAATTTTTGCAATAATAGTAAGAAATATAATTCAAACATAACATTTCATTATTATTATCATACGAACTTACCTCGATCCAGAAACAGCAATTTACCATTTTAGTCCATAACCTTATATTTTCCCGATTTAAGCCCGAATCTCGATTTCCTACATTATTGAGCTTGGAAAGCTTGAAAACCCTAGCCATGGCTTCCCCCCATGCTAATTTCGGCCTCCATATGGAGAAGATGACCATTTTGTGTTATTTTTTCCCATTTTATTTCATTTAATATACAAATGACCAAAATGCCCTTACTACTAAACTTTCAAAAAAATTCCATCCATGTCCAATTTTTGTCCACAAACTTCAAAATGGTCTTATTACCATTTAAGGACCTTTGATTTAAAAACTCATAACAATTAAACACTTCTAACATGTAAAACTCAACTTTTTCACTTTTTATAATTTAGTCCTTTTGACCAAATTGAGTGCCCAAACATCGAAATTTTTGAACGAAATTTTCACGAAATCATTCCGTGAAATCGTAGACCATAAAAATATAATAAAAATAAAATTTTTCTCGTCGAATTTGTGGTCCTGAAACCACTGTTCCGACTAAGCCCAAAATTAGGATGTTACAGACTACACCTATTTCGATAGCTCTGTATCGTATGGAACCAACCAAACTAAAAGAATTGAAATCTCAGTTGCAAGAGTTGATAGATAGATGTTTTGCTCGATCGAGTTTTTCTCCCTGGGGTGCACCAGTACTGTTTGTGAAAAAGAAAGACGGAACCATGAGAATGTGCGTTGATTATCGTCAGCTTAATAAGGTAACGATAAAAAATAAATATCTGTTAGCGCGAATCGATGATTTGTTTGATCAACTAAAAGGAGCCTCAGTATTTTCAAAGATAGACTTGAGATCGGGTTATTATCAGTTGCGAGTTAGAGAATCTGACGTGCCTAAAACTGCTTTCAGAATGAGGTACGGACATTATGAGTTCCTAGTGATGTCGTTTGGGCTCACTAATGCCCCTGCTGTTTTCATGGATTTAATAAATCGAATTTTCAGACAGTATTTGGATCGGTTTGTAGTCGTGTTTATAGATGACATTTTGATCTATTCATGCGATGAAACTGATCATGCCGAGCACTTGAAGTTAGTATTGCAGATTTTGCGAGACAAACAATTATATGCGAAGTTCAGTAATTGTGAATTCTTGTTGAGAGAAGTAAGCTTTTTAGGGCATATTGTATCCGCATTGAGCATCCGAGTTGATCCAAGTAAAATTTCAACTATACTCGATTAGAAGCCTCCGAGAAATGTTTCAGAAGTTTGAAGCTTTTTGGGACTTGACGGGTACTACAAATGGTTTGTGAAATGTTTCTCGATGATAGCAACACCGATGACAAAGTTGCTTCGGAAAGATATCAAATTTGAGTGGTCAGAAAAGTGCCAGAAAAGTTTTGATCAATTAAAAACTCTTTTGACCGAAGCTCTAGTGTTAGTTCAGCCAGAATTCGGTAAAGAATTTGTGATCTACAGTGATGCGTCTCTGAATGGTTTGGGCTGTATGTTGATGCAAGAGGGTAGAGTTGTAGCATACGCTTCAAGACAGTTGAAGCCACACGAGAAAAACTATCTGACTCATGATCTCAAGTTAGCTGCTATCGTTTTTGCTTTGAAAATTTGGCGCTATTACTTATTCGGGGAAAAATGTCACGTTTATTCCGATCACAAAAGTCTCAAGTACTTGATGACTCAGAGAGATTTGAATTTGAGACACAGACGTTGGCTAGAATTATTAAAAGATTATGAGCTTGTCATTGATTGCTATCCAGGAAAGGCTAATGTGGTTGCAGATGCTTTAAGCCGTAAATCACTTTTTGTTTTGCGAGCAATGAATGTGCACCTGTCTGTGTTCGCTGATGATGTGTTAGTAGCAGAGTTGAAAGCAAAACCGTTATTGATGCAACAAATCCGTGAAGCTCAAAAAGTTGATGATGAATTAGTTGCAAAATGAGCATTATGTGTTCCGAAAGAGGATTCAGAATTTTTGATTGATAGCAATAATTGTTTGAGGTTCAGAAATCGATTATGTGTTCCAAGAAATTCAGAGCTTATTCCGATGATTTTGAGCGAGGCTCATAGCAGCCGGATGTCAATTACTCGGGTAGTACGAAAATGTACAACGATCTGAAACAACAATACTGGTGGCACTGTATGAAACGAGACATTTTTGACTTTGTTTCGAAGTGTTTGATATGTCAACAAGTGAAAGCGGAACATCAAGTGCCTTTGGGATTACTTCAGCCGATCATGATACTCGAGTGGAAGTGGGATCGAGTCACAATGGATTTTATATCTGGGTTGCCATTGTCTCCGAGCAAGAAAGATGCGATTTGGGTTGTTGTTGATAGATTGACAAAGTCAGCTCATTTTATTCCCGTATGTACGGATTATTCACTTGATAAGTTAGCCGAACTATATGTTTCTCAGATTGTAAAGTTACACGGGGTACCTACTTCTATTGTGTCGGATAGAGATCCGAGATTCATATCGCGGTTTTGGAAGAAATTACAAGAAGCATTGGGTACTAAGTTGCATTTTAGCACAGCTTTTCATCCCCAGACCAATGGTCAATCCGAGCGAATTATTCAGATACTCGAGGATATGTTGAGATGTTGCATCTTTGAGTTTAGTGCTTCGTGGGAAAAGTTCTTACCTTTGATTGAATTCGCATACAACAATAGTTTTCAATCAAGCATCAAGATGGCACCTTACGAGGCTTTGTACGGTCGTAAATGTCGTACACCTTTGTTTTGGACCGAACTCAGTTAGAATAAGATTTACAAAGTTGATTTGATTAAAGAGGCCAAACAGAAAGTAAAAGTGATCCGTGAAAGTCTGAAAGCAGCATCAGATCGTCAGAAATCGTATGCGAACTTGAAACGGAAAGATATAGAGTATCAAGTCGGAGACAAAGTGTTTCTTAAAGTTTCACCGTGGAAAAAAGGTACTCAGATTTGGCCGTAAAGGCAAATTGAGCCCAAGATTTATCGGACCGTATGAAGTTACAGAACGGATTGGGCCAGTTGCTTATAGACTACTTTTGCCACCTGAACTTGAAAAGATTCACGATGTTTTTCATGTTTCGATGCTCCGTTGGTACAGATCTGATCCTTCTCATGTGATTAATCCATCAGAGATTGAAATTCAATCTGATTTGAGTTATGAAGAAAAACCGGTTCGTATTTTGGCTCGTGAAGTAAAAGAACTACGAAATAAGAAAATTTCATTAGTGAAAGTGCTGTGGCTCAAACACAGGGTTGAAGAAGCGACTTGGGAGTCAAGGACTCAATGGAAGAATGTTATCCTAACCTTTTTGCTGGTAAGATTTTCGGGGACTAAAATTCTTAAGGGGGGAAAGTTGTGACAGCCCTAATTTGACCCTAGTCGGGAAGTGGTTTTGGGACCACAAAACTGAGTCACAAAAATAATTAAATGTTATATTCTATGCTTATTATATGTGAAAATGCATGTGTGAAAGTATCGTGTCTTAAATTTGTCATTTAAATGTGGAATTAATTAAAAATGACTTTTGTGAGAAATTTTGAAAATGTGATAGGTTGAAGTGTAGTAGCCAAATATGGCATGGCTTACAATATGGGGATTTGCATGTCAAATTTCCCATAAGTAAGTGGCCGGCCATGATGATGGTTGAATAGCCATATATACATTATATATTAATATTATAATAGTTAATGGCTTAAATTATGAAATAAAAGAAAATTAACTAAAATAAGAAAAGATGGTAAAAAGGAAAAACAAAAATGTTTTGTTCATCTTCTTCCTTAGCTTAGCCGAATCTTAAAGAAAGAAAAGGGAGATAAGCCATTCGGTCACCTTTAAGCTTGAATTAAGGTAAGTAATTCATGTTAGTTCTTGAAATTTTAGCATATTTTAAGCTAGTTACTAAGTCCCTTACTTAGCCCATGTCAAAATTTTGAATTGTGTGGTGATATTAGTAATCGGCCATGGAAGAATTTGAGGAAAATGGTTGTTGTCTTTATGTTTTAATGAGTAATTTTGGATGGGTGAAGTTTGAGCTAGTTAAATGTTCATATAGGTGGTTTGGATGATAGGAAAAATCGGCTTGTCTGTATGTGTAGTTGCCGAATGTGAATTTAGATAACATTTGTGCAATATTTGCATTTTAAAATGATGGAATGGGGATTTAAGCTTGATAAAATTTTTGTTAAGAATGAATGAAAGAAATATGTGTATTCGGCTATGGATGATTGGATAACAAATTGCTGTGGATGCTTTGAATATTGAGTATATATTGTTATAAGTTGAATTTAAGGTTTGTTAAATTGTTTTTGTGATTTCCGAATGTGTGTATAGTCAAAGAAAAATTTGTTAAAGTGTTTAGTTAATTGATATTAGGTTAATGGTGTGCGTATAAATTATTTAAAATAAAAACTTCGTATGAGTATTAAAGATTCTATATGAATTCGGCCTTGGGAGAAATTTTAGTATAAAATGCTTGAATGTTAAATAGGTTATTGCTTTAATGACCGAATGTGTCAAAGGATAATGCATGAACTAGTTGATCAATATGTGTTAAGGAAATGTGAATAAATATCTATTTGATAAGCTATATATTCGGCTATAAGGTTAAGATATGTATATGAAAATATCATAAGCCATATGAGTTTTGTGTTTGTGTATGTGAATTAGGTATACAATGAATATTCGGCTATGAAGGCTAAAGGTTAAGTCATAGAAATTTTGGTGATATTCATATTCGGTCATTAGGGTTATCTGTAACTTGGCTATGTGGGTTACGTGTTAAGGTAATTTACTTATTTGATATGTGTATTCGGTCATAAAGGTGTACATGAGGAAATGTTAAATTAATGGTATTAAATTGCTTAATGTGATTGAAAATGTGTATGACCATTTTGTATTTGAGCTAAAAGTAGCTATATGACCTATTAAATTTCTTGTCATATTCGGCCATAAGCTAGCATGATGGGACTTTAATAGGTTAAATTTGTTTGAATTAGCTCAAGAGCATAGAGAACCAAGGTTGGACAAGGGAAAAGGGAAAGTAGTTGAATAGCTGATCCGAGACTGTTCAAAAATATTCGAGGTAAGTTTTAAGTAGTTAAACATAAATAATATTCGATAATGACATGACATATTATGAGAATTAAGTATTACTTGTAATGTAAGTATATGGTCGAATGGAAAATATATTATGGAAGTAAAAATGTGATATGCTTTTATGATTAAATGATAAGTGTTAGATGAATATGAGTGAGATGTTATGTGTAAACTATCAAATGATAACTGTGAATGATGAAATGTAATAAAAGTGAATAAAATGTAGGATGATATATTCGAATGATGCTATTACCTAATTTGCTGTGATTGTGTTATATGAAAATTGTTGATTTGAATATCATACAGTACTATTTTGGCCTTTGAGCCTAGCAGACTATGATGCCGGTGAAATACTATTCGGGCCTTTGAGCCTAGCAGGCTATGATGCTGGTGAGATACTATTCGGGCCTTCGAGCCTAGCAGGCTATAATACTGGTGAAATGATATCGGGCTTCGAGCCTAGCAGGCTAAATGCCAATGATTTGATAAAAGTCAAAAACTAAGATATCTCGTGTTAGAACGGCAAATGAATACATTCAATAAGTTAAGTTGGCCAGGTACGTATTATGTACTTATATGTGGGTTTGAATTGATTTGAATCATAAGTGTATAATGTGATACATATGTGAATAAATGTCATAACTATATCTATGATCATGATACATTCGGTCAAAGTATGTGAAAGTATTTGATTTATTTATGTTATATGAATTCATATTAAGTGAAATAAAAATGCTAAATGTGCATTATGTGCTTATGTATATTCGGCCAAATGGCAATATATCTAGAAAATGGCCTCTTGAGAAATTGAATGATCGAAGTATAATTGAGTTTATTTGTTTGCATTGATAAAAACTTACTAAGCTTATGAAAGCTTACTCTGTTTGTTATGTTTCTTTGTTTTATAGATCATTGACTCTAGCCCCTTATAGAATAGACTATAGATGAATGATGTTTTGAGATGCTGTTGTATATAAGCCATGCGAATATGGTAACTTTTGAATGTCGGTATAAGTCTGAATTTTGATCTTTGATTTTTGTTTGGCTATGTATATAATTGCTAATGAACTTATGTAAATGTGATTGTACAAATGTAGTGTTTTGAATTGGTAGCACTTCATAACCCACTCCGGCGACGGATACGGGTATAGGGGTGTTACACTGTTTACTGTTATTATAATGGGCTAAGGCCGAATATACATATATGACTACTTTTGTATTGAGGTGGGCTTAGGCCCAGACTGTTTACTGATACTAAAATAGGCTAAGGCCCAGACTGTTACTGTTACTAATATGGGCTTAGGCCCATAATGTATTCTCTCTCTGTATGTTTGACTTTTTGGTATTATGGGATTACACACTAAGTTTTCATAAACTCACCCATCTGTTTAACTGTACAGGTAATCCCAGTCTTAGGTAGATCAATCCTGCGTGGGACTCGAATGTGGCCACACAACCGTATGGACTTCCTTCTTAGATTCTAAATTATAAGTAATTAATTTGGGTATTTTTTTGTAATGTGGCCTCTCTAAATTTTATTCTTTAATTTGGACTTTTATTATTTTCAATTTATAACTGCTAGTATTAGGTAAACACGAGTTTTCAAAAGAAACAATGTTTTTACAAAGTAAACGCTAGACCGTAGCTGTTTTAAAAAGGCTTCCGCTATTAACAAGATTTTGAAATTAATAACGTTTTAAAGTAAATACTTTTGATGATGATGGAAGTTTTAAAATAACTCTTTTAGATCACAGAAAGAGGCTAAATAAATATTGTGTTTTTCAAACAAGATCACACTTTACGAAATACACTTCAATGTGACATCGCTAGATTCGACCATAACGTCCAGGCCAGGTTAGGGGTGTTACAGGTCCCGTTCAATCTTGCTTGGATTTGCTTGGCCTTCGACCTCGTTTGATACATGCACAAATGGGGTGAAAATTATTAAATTTCAATAACCAAAACTGATAATTTTCAGGCTTGGGAAATCAACATACTTGCGACGACTTTTTGGATGAAATCTTGGTATTTTTGGGTTGAGATGTCTTCATGGCATTTGGATATCTATCTCTGTACTTTGAAACACATTTTGAATCATTTAATTTTGAGTTCTAGGAGCTCAAGTTATGACTATTTTAGTGAAGACTATGCAAGTAGAATTTCTGAACGAGACTATGACATGAATTATGAAATTTGGGCTTTTAATTCAAGTTTAAATCATATTGGGTTCGGGGTTCGAGTTTTAGGCTTAATTTTATTTATATATGAGCCCAATATTTTATTTATCAACTCTTCTCATTTTATTATTATTTTATTCTAAATTTTTATAATTATTAAGTATTTTAAGATATTTAGGAGTTTTATGTTAATAAGAAAGTTTAGTTTAAAACTACTTGTTTAGATTAAATTAAAGTTCTAGTATACTTAAGAGTTTTATTTAGATTTATTTAGCTAGCCTATATATAGGCCTTAGCATTGTACACAATTCTATCAATTTATTATTATTCAACTTCTCTTTTGAGTTTATAAATTCACTTTGAGTTTTCTTTTTTAAGAATTTCTTTCGAGTTTCTTTTAGAAGAGTTTTAACAATCTTTTCAGATTGTGGGGATCATCTCCAAACTTTTTCTTGCCAAATTTTCTTTCCTGGACGGGAAATTAGAGCCGCTTGAAAAGGGTTCTAGATTCTTCGTGTTTCCAAGGCTTCTTAGGACTTTTACATACCACACTCTATCTTTCCATCTATCTTCGTTTTTTTTCCTTATTGTTCTAATCGTAGATTTATTATTCTATTTTAATTATCTTAGTTATTTATTTTAAATGTTTTATCTAACTTGGATTTAATTGTGTTTCAGGTTGTGTCAAAAATCCAAATTTCTTTCTGAACGTCTAGTGTAACACCCCGTACCCGAGATCGTTGCCGGAGTCGGACACGAGGGGTTAACGGGCTTAATCCACTTATTTTCACAGTCCATTTGAAAATTTTCCAGATAAGCTGGTTACTGCATCACTGTCGCCTTAAAAATCATATCTTGAGTTTCAAAACTCGAAAACCAGTTTCATAAATTTTTCCTGAAACTAGACTCATATGTTCATCTACAAATTTTTTTCTAGAATTTTTGGTCAAGCCAATTAGTAAATTTTATTAGTTAAAGTCTCCCCTGTTACAGGGTGCGACTACACTGACCTTCATGCATTACGACTCGGATATCTCCCTGTACAGGGCTTCAATACTGATGCCGTTTGTTTCTATATAAACTAGACCCAAAAAGGAATCTATACATATATGTCATGACTTCTAAATGTCTCTGGTTAATTTATAATGAATTTCCAAAGTAAGATCAGGGGATCCAGAAACCGTTCTGGCCCTGTCTCACGAAAACTTTAACATCTCATAATATACTTTTCATATGAATGTTTCGTTACTTTCCTATGAAAATATATTCATCAAGGTTAGATTACATAATTTATTCACTATTTAATTCCCTTCCTACTATTTTTAGTGATTTTTCACATCCACATCACTGCTGCTGCTAGCATCTATTTTTTTAAGGTAAACTTTACCTATTTCATGATCCTCCATGGATCAACTAGAGTTTGTCATACATATACCAAAAGTGATCATGAATAACCATTCCCATGGCTAACCGTTACCAACATTTCCATACCTCTCGACGGACAACATACAAAACGATTATAATGCTATGATCAAAGTATATTTAAGCCATTTTCGCATGGCTATCCAAATTTACACAAAACCGAAGGGTTCATGACCAACAACAAAAGGGTAGTCCTATACATGCCATTTCAAAGTTCAACCAAAAGTATACCAAAAGGAGCTTTGATAGTGTGGGCGACTTCGACTTCAAAATCCCGAGTCCGATAGTGAAGAACCAAAATCTATAAAACAGGAATTAAATAAGCGGAGTAAGCATTAAACGCTTAGTAAGTTTTGAGCAAAGAATTTAAGCACATCCAAGTATAGCATTCATATAACTAAACGGATAATTCCATATATACATATTCTCAAATCATTCCTACTTCACATTCCAACCCCTATATTCATACATAAGGGATCATCTTAGCCAAATACGGAAGCTCATTACTCATTGGCGAATATTGTTCGAAGGAATCAACTATTCCAATGCACATCTGAAACATACCTCATTGTTGGGATTTTACAAGCGTATTAACTGAAATTTTTACAGCAAGATCAATCATTCCCGAATCACGTACCTTCGGAATTTAACCGGATATAGGTACTCATTCAAATGCCTTCGGGACATAGCCCGGTTATAGTAACTCGCGCAAATGCCTTCGAGACTTAACCCGGATTTAGTGACTTGCACAAATGCCTTCGGGACTTAACCCGGATTTAGTAACTCGCACCAATGCCTTCGGGCTTAGCCCGGAATTAGTAACTCGCACAAATGCCTTCGGATGTTAGTCCGGATATAGTCACTTAGCACAAAGCCTTCGGGACTTAGCCGGACATCATTGAATAACCATGCACATTTATCAATAAATCATGACACATCCAGTATTTCATTTTCATTACCAAAGCTCAAACACAAGACACTTATCACACTTGCAATTTCGGCTCAATAGCCACATACAAAGAGCATGATTTTGATTTGCTTAAAACATGATCTAATCAAATCATAATCTAAGTTCCATTACTCAAAACTTACCTCGGATGTGGTCGAAAGATTTGGTGACTATTCGATAACTTTTTCCTTCCCTTATCCAACTGTGGTCCTCTAAGCTCTTGAGCTAATTCAAACAAATTTAACTTATTAAATTCTCATTATGCTAGCTTATGGCGAATATGACAAGGAGTTTAATAGGTCATATGGCCACCCTTAAGCTCAAATACACAATGGTCATGCGCATTTTAATCACATTAAGCAATTTAACACAATTCATTTGAACATCAAAAGAGGACCTCAAGGTACTTAGTCCATATATACATTAGACATTAGAGTCACATATGTACGAAATCACGAATCGAATTCAACATATTATGTAATATTCCCCTTAGCCGAATTTTCTAAGTCAAGATAAAGCCATCAATATGCTTACCTTTGGCCAAACATACACATCAACTTATGTACTCATTCATGTGGCCGAACATACATGTCTATGTTGAGGCCGATTGCAACACTTAATACATTCTACAAGTATGGTCACTTGTATGGACTAAACACCATTTTGTTTCAAGTTCAAAACTTGGCCAATACACATATATACACTAGTAAAGCATCCTCTCCCTTTCCATCAATTCAACACATGCATTACTCATTAATATACAAAATTATAATCGGCCTTAGCACACAACTTGCTAGCCGATTCTTCTCCATCTAGCAACTAATGCACATATGTGCTCATTTGTTAGACTCTACTTCATCTAACAACAACCATATTTTCCCTTCTACTTCCTACCATGGCCGGATGCTCAAGATACCTCAAGCCTCATAACACATCCATATAGCTAACATGCTAATAGTCTCAAGGCTTCAACTAAAACTTTTGAAGCCTCTTAGTCAAATACTAACTCTCTAATAATCCCAAATCCATCCATGAGATAGTTAGAATTTAGACTAATCATCCAAGGGATGTATGAACTTTCAAAGCAACATTAAACATACCTTAATCTAGTGAGCCTTCATAGCCGATTTTTCTCCAAGCTCATTCCCTTCCTTTCTTTCTTCTATTCGGCCAAAGATGTTCAAGGATGAACACATTTTTTTTCTTTTCTTTGTTTTCTTTCTTTCATTCACGGCAAAGGGGGGGGCATGGATGAGACCATTTTTTTTTTCATCACTCCTCCCTTTCATTATTTAATTACCATGCTCCTTATTTTATTTTTCCTAACATACATCACTAACATAACATGTTTGTGACATGTTTCCACCCATAGCATGGCTGGCCACTATGCTTTAATTTGGCTAATTTGACATGCAAGGACAAGCACTTTCCCACATATATTAATAGGCCACTTGAACACTTGCCTAGCATATTTCTAAATTGTCTCACATAAGTCCCTACTAATAAATTTCACATACACTGACCAAATTAAAGTATGGAACTATCACACAAGCATTTACGCACATCATAAATACAGAATATAACCTTTAATTATTTATAAGAGTCGGTTTCGTGGCCCCGAAACCACTTTCTGACTAGGGTCAATTTAGGGCTGTCACAATTCTCCCCCACTTAAGAAATTTTCGTCCCCGAAAATCTTACCGGTAAATAGGTTTGGGTATCGCTCTTTCATAGAGTTGTCGGGTTCCCAAGTAGCTTCTTCGATCCCGTGTTTGAGCCATAACACTTTCACTAACGGAACCCTTTTGTTTCGCAACTCTTTCACTTCACGAGTTAGGATAGGAATCGGTTCTTCTTCATAACTCATATCGGCTTGAATTTCGACCTCGGAGGGGTTTATTACGTGCGAAGGATCGGATCTGTAGCGTCGAAGCATCGAAACATGAAAAACGTTGTGGATTCTTTCGAGTTCAGGGGGTAAAAGCAACCTATATGCAACTGGGCCAACTCGTTTGGAGATCTCATATGGCCCAATGAATCTCGGACTCAATTTGCCCTTATGGCCAAATCTGAGTATCTTTTTCCAAGGCGATACCTTAAGAAACACTTTGTCTCCCACCTGATACTCAATATCTCTTCGTTTTAAATCCGCGTATGACTTCTGACGATCCGATCTTGCCTTGGACTTTCACGAATTATTTTTACTTTACATTCAGCATCTTTAATCAAATCCACTCAAAATTTTGCTTTCACCGAGCTCGGTCCAAAACAATGGCGTCGGCATTTACGCCCATACAAAGCCTCGTAGGGTGCCATCTTAATACTTGATTGAAAACTATTGTTGTAAGCGAATTCAATCAAAGGTAAATACCGTTCCCATGAACCACTAAACTCGAGGATGCAACATTTCAACATATCCTCAAGTATCTGAATTATCCGCTCGGATTGACCATCGGTTTGTGGATGAAAAGCGGTGCTAAAATGCAGCTTGGTACCCAAAGCTTCTTGCAATTTCTTCCAAAATCGCGAGGTGAATCTCGGATCTCTATCCGACACAATAGAAATTGGTACCCCGTGTAATCTCACAATCTGAGAAACATACAATTCAGCTAGTTTATCCAATGAAAAATCCGTGCGTACGGGGATAAAGTGAGCCGACTTAGTCAATCTATCCACAACAACCCAAATCGCATCTTTCTTACTTGCCGATACTGGCAACCCAGATACGAAATCCATCGTGACTCGATCCCATTTCCATTCAGGTATCATGATCGGCTAGAGTAAACCCATAGGCACTTGATGTTAAACCTTCACTCGTTGACATACTAAGCACTTCAAGACAAAATCGGAAATGTCTCATTTCAACCATGCCACCAAAACTATCGTTTTAGGTCGTGGTACATTTTCGTACTCCCCGGGTGAATTGACATTCGGCTACAATGAGCTTCGTTCATAATCATCGAAATGAGTTCTGAATTTCTTGGAACACACAACCGATTTCTAAACCTCAAACAATCGTCATCATCAATTTGAAACTCTGATTCCACATTCGGAACACATTCAGCCCGTTTTGCAACCAATTCATCATCAACTTTCTGAGCTTCACGAATTTGATGAGTCAACAATGGTTTGGCCTTTAATTCTGCCACTAACACATTGTCGGATAGAACGGACAAGTGTACTGTGACACCCCTAATTTGACCCTAGTCGAAAAGTGGTTTCGGGACCACAAAATCGAGTCATAAAAAAAATTAGCCGTCATATTTTATGACTATTATATGTGAATACGAATGTGTGAAAGTTTTAAGCTTTGATTTAGTAAATTGCATGTGAATTTAGTCAATAGGACTTATGTGCGACACTTTTGAAATGTGATAGGTCAAAATATAAGGATCTATTAGTGCATGAAATAAAAGGGGGACTTGCATGTCAATTTCCCCTAATTTGGTAGTGGCTGACCATGAGCATGAGAAGGGACAAAATGTTATGGGGTGAAACATGTTGGAAACATGTTGTGTTAGTGTGTTAGGGAGAAAGAATAAAATAAAGGGTTAGTAATAAAGAAATGAAAAGGGAGGGTGATGAGAAAAAAAAAAGGTTGTCTCATCCATGTTCCCCCCATTGCCGTGACTTGAGAAGCAAAAGAAAAGAAGAAATCGGTTCTTCTTAGCTGAAATGAAAAGAAGAAGAAAGGAATGAAGCTAGAAAGGAGAGGGCAGTTGCATGTAGTGGAAAACCATGGAATTTGTTTGCTTAGAAGTTAAAATTTTCAAGTAGAAGGGTAACTCTTCTAAACTCTCCCTTGCCCATAGCTTTTCGTTGACAAATTCGCTTGCATTGTTGATTTGAGCTTGACGAATATGTGGGAGAAGAGAAGATTCTCTTTTCTAGTTGCAAATGTTGCATGTCTAGTAGATGAAGAGTTTCTCACTTGTGTTAAAAGAATCTAGTGAATGCTTGTGTTGTTATAATCTATTTTTGTAACTTTGGGGTTGATTGTATTTAGCTAACAAGGTAGGAGAAGGTGGTAGTGACAAGGAAAGAGCAAATTGAATAGGTGGAATCGGTGTTGGGAACCTTGGTGAGTTTTCCTTGAACTTTTATTTTCTTGTGTTTGATAATTGTTGAAACCGTTAAATTGCTGTCCGAATTTTACCTTGTTGGTATCGTTAATTGCTGCCCTGTTCATGCTGTCTAAATGTTGTACTATTAATGCTGTCTGAATCAGCCTCCGAATGTGATATATTACAGCAATTAAGCCAAGTGTTGCGGGTCCTCTTAGGCTGCCCACAACGCAACCTTTCAATACTAATGTTACCATGAATTAACCTTCAATTGATGGTGTGGTGTATGATCTCATAACTCGGTTTGGTATTGAGATAAAGATTAAATGATATGTGATTGTTAAGTGAATAATATTAGTTAAGTACTTAAGCAAATCTATTGTTTTACTTAAGCTTAAGAGCAAAGAGGATCAAAGTCGGATAGGGAAAAGAGAGTAAGCGAATAGCCGTGGACATCTAATCGTCGACCACTCCCGAGGTAAGTTTTAAGTATTAAACGTTGAGTAAATTCAATCATATTAGGACATAATGAGTTGATTTAATAAGATATGATGTGGCCATGATATGTCTTAAACTCAAATGGTAAGTTCATAAGTGTTTGGACTTGGAAATTTAAGAGCAAAATGTAATAGTTTGCTTGGGACAGCAGCAGTAACGTGATTTTAGAAAATCACTATAAATTGTTTGTGTGGAATTATAGGCTGAATAAAATATGTAATCAAAGCTTAGTTGGTCTAGTTTCCTATAAAAGAGACCGTGGAAGCAAAGAAATTTCCTATAAAGAGATATTTAAAGTTGTGTGGGACAGGGTCAGAATGACACCGAAATCCCTGTTCTGTTTTGAGAAAATCACTATAATTTGTACAAAAATGGTTACAAGATAAAATTTATATGCTTAGACTCCTTAATGAGTCTAGTTTCAAATGAAATCAAATAGAACATACTTTGAATTCTGTACAATGAGAATTTTGATTCGTAGTGAAGACTGGTCAGGTTAGTCAAACAGTGAAATAGGGGAAACTTTAAGAAAAATCTGGTATTGATTGGCCAAACCAAAATTCTGAAAAATTTATAGATGGAAGATATACGAGTCTATATTCAGGAAAATTAACGGCACTTCATTTGGAGTTTCGTAGCTCCATTTATGAATAATTTAATGACTGTTGCTCAGGAAAAACAGCTTGTGCTGAATTTGGGATTTTGTTGTAAACCTTAATAAAACCATTTGAGTTGCTTATAAGCCATTGCTGAAATTGATATACAAGTTAAATATATATGTGTGGTAAAGCCAAATGGCTAGTGTGAAATATGTATGTGATATATGTGTGGTAAAGCCAAATGGCTAGTGTGAAATATGTATGTGATATATGTGTGGTAAAGCCAAATGGCTAGTGTGAAATATGTATGAGATATATGTGTGGTAAAGCCAAATGGCTAGTATGAAACATGTATGAGATGTATATATGTGATAAGGCCGAATGGCGATGTGATGAATGTCAAAGTGTATATAAGTGATAAGGCCGAATGGCCAATGCGATGAATATGAAAGTGTATAAATGTGATAAGTCCCGGGGCATTTGTGTCGATACTATATCCGGGTTAAAACCCCGCAGCATTATGCGAGAATATTATCCCGATTAATGTCCAGAGGCCGTTGCTCGTACTAGATCCGAGCTTTAAAGACCGGCGGCTAAAGGCTAGGATTCAAGTAAGACTTTGATATTGAATATCGCATTAAGTTACCATCAAATAAGTATTATGTATTTAAGATGTTCAGTGCGTATTACTTACCCATCGGTTGGGTGATTTCGAGGTGAATTATCGTATCAAAGAGGTAGGTAAATGTGACTAATATTATAACTCCAAATATGAGAATGATCTAATTGGTAATGGTATGTTGTATAGTAAAGTATGCGATGAAATATTCTTATGTATTAGTGCATATTCGCCCAAAAGCCTATGATTTGAGTATGGGTTGGGTTGAGCTAGATGTGCCGATTACAAGGTAAGGATTATGATTTGTAAGCTTACGTATATGTGATAAGGAATATGTTTGGTTCTTTATGTGCCTATGGTAATTTAGTACTTGTCATGTTGAAATACTTAAAAGCATGGATGTGATTATGAACAAGTGGAAAGGATTATTGAAGTTGAAAATCGATGAAGAATGTGCTTGGGAAATATTTGACCATCTAGGTCATTATTATTGAAAGTATTTATGTGGCAGCCAAGTGTTGCGTTTAATGATATTATAGATCGAGATGAAGCCCTGGATTAACTTCATCGAGCAGTTGATATGAATGACCAATGATAGTGATTGAGAACACTTTGTTTTGCTTAAAACTTACTAAGCATTAAATGCTTACTCCGTTTTCTCTGTTCTCTGTTTTATAGATTTTGCTCGTTAGCTATCGGATTCGGGATCATTGAAGTCGAAGTCATCCACACTATCAAAGCCCCCATTTTGGTACAATTTTGGTTGAACTTTGAAATGGCATGTATAGGACTACCCTTTTGTTGTAGGTTATGTACCTTTCGGTTTTGTGTAAATTCGGATAGCCATGCGAAAATGGCTATATATCGTTTCTAGCATAGTACTATAATCGTTTGTATGTTGATCATTATGAGGTATGGAATTGTTTTGAAACGATTAGCCATTGGAATGGTTAATCATGATCACACCTTGTGCTATGTATGCACAAGGGCCAATTGAATCATGGAAACCATGAAATAGGTCAAGCCTACCTTAAAGGCAGATGCTGACAGCAGCAGTGATGTGGATGTGAAAAATCACTAAAAATATTAGGAATGGTATTAAATAGTGAATAAATTATGTAAATGAACCTTGATGAATCTACTTTCATATAGAAGAAACGAAACGGTCATATGAGTTATATATTAAGAGATATTAAAGTTCTCGTGAAACAGGGCCAGAACGGTTTCTGGATCCCTGTTCCGACTTTGGAAATTCATTGTAAATTAACCAGAGATAATTAGGAGTCATGCCATATATGTATAGATTCCTCTCTGAGTTTAGTTTCTATAGAAACAAACGGCATCAGTATTGAAGCCCTGTACAGGAGATATCCAATTCGTAATGCACGAAGGTCAGTGCAGTCAGTCCCTGCAACAGGGAGACTTTAACTAATAAACTGTACTAATTGGCCGGACCAAAATTCTATAAAAAATATGTTGATGGACTTATGAGTCTAGTTTCAGGAAAAATTACGAAACTGATTTTCGAGCTTTAAAACTCAAGATATGATTTTTAAAGCGACAGTGACGCAGTAACCAGCTAGTCTGGAAAATTTTTTATGGATTGTGAAAACAATTAAGCTAAGTCTGTGTATTTTGTGTTCGACTCGATTAGCGGACTCGTGCACGGGTGTTTCAATTTTATTGGTATCGAGCTACGGTTTAGTCGATTCTAGGACTACCGTAATACGTTTGGGTCTAGCTATACATGCCATTATGTGATTATTTGATAGTGTGGTGATTTCGACAATTGAAAATGTGTTTATTTATTGTAATGAATTCGATCCCGATCGAGTTATAGTGAGATGTTATTGAGAGGACTGAGACATGCTTATGATGTGTCAATATTAAGAAGGGTATAACATAAGTACGTTTTGAGTAAGTGAATTTGGTATTTAATTTAAAATGCCATGATATACATGTATGATAGATGAATGATGTCCCATTGTCCTTATCATAATAAGGTTATTAGAGAAATGAACAAAGGAAGAGATTGGGGATATATGCTTTTGTGTGATTACTTATTGAGCTGAAAGTTTAGTAAAAGAAGCATACATGTATTAGATTTGAATGATATTTACGACTTAAAGTCAAGAATCATGTTATATGTTTACATGTGAATGAATTGATTAAATTATAAATGTGATTTGTGCCATGTGAAACATGATAACATGTGAATAAATATGTATGAGACTCAGTGATGTGAATCCGAGTTTAAAGACCATTGATTGTATGAAGAGATTATGTCGGGTAAAGACCGATGGCTAGGTACAGAGATTATGTCCGGATTAAAATTACTGGCTTTGTGTGGAGATTTCATCCGAGCTAAAGGTCTCGACGATGATCAAGGGCTAAGTCCGAAGAGCATTCGTGCTAGTGATATATCCGGGCTAAGTCCCGAGGAGCATTCGTGCTAGTGATATATCCGGCTAAGTTCAAGAGCATTCGTGCTAGTGATATATCCGGGCTAAGTTCGAAGAGCATTCATGCTAGTGACGTATCCGGACTAAGTTAGAAGAGCATTCGTGCTAGTGACGATCCGGACTAAGTTCGAAGAGCATTCGTGCTAGTGACGATCCGGACTAAGTTAGAAGAGCATTCGTGCTAGTGACGATCCGGACTAAGTTAGAAGAGCATTCGTGCTAGTGACGTATCCGGACTAAGTTAGAAGAGCATTCGTGCTAGTGGCGTATCCGGACTAAGTTCCGAAGAGCATTCGTGCTAGTGACGTATCCGGACTAAGTTCCGAAGAGCATTCGTGCTAGTGATGTATCCGGACTAAGTTCAGAAGAGCATTCGTGCTAGTGATGTATCCGGGCTAGGTCCCGAAGAGCAATCATGCTGGTGACGTGTATTCGCCTCCGTGCCTAGTAGGCTTCGTCTTGGTAAATTGAGCAAAGTTTAAGTGTTCATTATTATACTGAATTCAAATTTATATGAGACGATATGTTTAAAAGTGTACATACGTGATGTTTATAGACTTGGGTAAGTCATTTCAATGTGTAATAACGAATGAATAAGAGCACTAAGTGTGTGAAGTGGAATTCATGTAAGACCTAAATGGGACGAAGGCATTGATTTGAGATAATGTGTAAGACCATGCCTAGGACATGGCATCGGCTCGATATGTGAGAATATGTAAGACCATATCTAGGATATGGCATTGTAAGAGCCATATGTGCTTGAATTAGTTGAGCCCTTACAAGTAAGTATTCGCTCAGTTGATAAACGAGCTACCGGCCATTGGCTAAGTTGATCTTTTGTGTATGAACATAAGGGTTGGTAATGTGAAGTAAGTTCTTGAGTAAATAGAGCTTAAATTATGATTTGATTAGATCATGTTTTAAGCAAATCGAAATCATGCTCTTGGTGTGTGGCTATTGAGCCGAAATTGTAAATATGATAAGTGTCTTGTGTTTGGGCTTTGGTAATGAGAATGTAATAAGAATGTGTATTGATTTGTTGATATATGTGCTTGGTTATTCAAATGGTATCCGGGCTAAGTCCCGAAGGCTTTTGTGCGAGTTACTAAATCCGGGCTAATTCCCGAAGGCAATTGTGTGAATCACTATAACCGGGCTATGTCCCGAAGACAATCGAGCGAGTCGCTATATCCGGTTAAATCCCGAAGGTACGTGATTCGGAAATGAGCAATCTTGCTGTAAAAATTTCAATTAATACGCTTGCAAAAATTCTAGCAATGAGGTATGTTAGTATGTCTTTGAATGAATTAAATGTTGGTGTGTGGAAGTTGAATTTTCTGTTGGAAATAAGTTAAGTTGAATATTGAGATACGATGGAGTTATAAAGGATATTTATTGGGATGTTTGAGTATATTTATACTTTCGGTCGATTCTGACTTATACATGAATGAAAATGTGGGTTACAAATATGTGGGTTGATGATGTGAATTATACATGTTAATATGTGCTTAATATGTGTTTGAAATGCATTTGTGAATTAAATTAAGTGATTATTGCTTATGAAATCAAGAAAATGAGATATATGTGCATACTTGTAGAAATGCTCATATGAATATAATTCAATAAGAGGACGTTATCCTAAACTATGCATCGGTAGAAATTTTGGGACGAAAATCCCTAAAGGGAGGAGAGTTGTGACACCCTAATTTGACCCTAGTCGAAAAGTGGTTTCGGGACCACAAAATCGAGTCATAAAAAAAATTAGCCGTCATATTTTATGACTATTATATGTGAATACGAATGTGTGAAAGTTTTAAGCTTTGATTTAGTAAATTGCATGTGAATTTAGTCAATAGGACTTATGTGCGACACTTTTGAAATGTGATAGGTCAAAATATAAGGATCTATTAGTGCATGAAATAAAAAGGGGGGACTTGCATGTCAATTTCCCCTAATTTGGTAGTGGCGGCCATGAGCATGAGAAGGACAAAATGTTATGGGGTGAAACATGTTGGAAACATGTTGTGTTAGTGTGTTAGGGAGAAAGAATAAAATAAAGGGTTAGTAATAAAGAAATGAAAAGGAGGGTGATGAGAAAAAAAAAGGTTGTCTCATCCATGTTTCCCCCCATTGCCGTGACTTGAGAAGCAAAAGAAAAGAAGAAATCGGTTCTTCTTAGCTGAAATGAAAAGAAGAAGAAAGGAATGAAGCTAGAAAGGAGAGGGCAGTTGCATGTAGTGGAAAACCATGGAATTTGTTTGCTTAGAAGTTAAAATTTTCAAGTAGAAGGGTAACTCTTCTAAACTCTCCCTTGCCCATAGCTTTTCATTGACAAATTCTGGTTGCATTGTTGATTTGAGCTTGACGAATATGTGGGAGAAGAGAAGATTCTCTTTTCTAGTTGCAAATGTTGCATGTCTAGTAGATGAAGAGTTTCTCACTTGTGTTAAAAGAATCTAGTGAATGCTTGTGTTGTTATAATCTATTTTTGTAACTTTGGGGTTGATTGTATTTAGCTAACAAGGTAGGAGAAGGTGGTAGTAGACAAGGGAAAGAGCAAATTGAATAGGTGGAATCGGTGTTGGGAACCTTGGTGAGTTTTCCTTGAACTTTTATTTTCTTGTGTTTGATAATTGTTGAAACCGTTAAATTGCTGTCCGAATTTTACCTTGTTGGTATCGTTAATTGCTGCCCTGTTCATGCTGTCTAAATGTTGTACTATTAATGCTGTCCGAATCAGCCTCCGAATGTGATATATTACAGCAATTAAGCCAAGTGTTATGGGTCCTCTTAGGCTGCCCACAACGCAACCTTTCAATACTAATGTTACCATGAATTAACCTTCAATTGATGGTGTGGTGTATGATCTCATAACTCGGTTTGGTATTGAGATAAAGATTAAATGATATGTGATTGTTAAGTGAATAATATTAGTTAAGTACTTAAGCAAATCTATTGTTTTACTTAAGCTTAAGAGCAAAGAGGATCAAAGTCGGATAGGGAAAAGAGAGTAAGCGAATAGCCGTGGACATCTAATCGTCGACCACTCCGAGGTAAGTTTTAAGTATTAAACGTTGAGTAAATTCAATCATATTAGGACATAATGAGTTGATTTAATAAGATATGATGTGGCCATGATATGTCTTAAACTCAAATGGTAAGTTCATAAGTGTTTGGACTTGGAAATTTAAGAGCAAAATGTAATAGTTTGCTTGGGACAGCAGCAGTAACGTGATTTTAGAAAATCACTATAAATTGTTTGTGTGGAATTATAGGCTGAATAAAATATGTAATCAAAGCTTAGTTGGTATAGTTTCCTATAAAAGAGACCGTGGAAGCAAAGAAATTTCCTATAAAGAGATATTTAAAGTTGTGTGGGACAGGGTCAGAATGACACCGAAATCCCTGTTCTGTTTTGAGAAAATCACTATAATTTGTACAAAAATGGTTACAAGATAAAATTTATATGCTTAGACTCCTTAATGAGTCTAGTTTCAAATGAAATCAAATAGAACATACTTTGAATTCTGTACAATGAGAATTTTGATTCGTAGTGAAGACTGGTCAGGTTAGTCAAACAGTGAAACAGGGAAACTTTAAGAAACATCTGGTATTGATTGGCCAAACCAAAATTCTGAAAAATTTATAGATGGAAGATATACGAGTCTATATTCAGGAAAATTAACGGCACTTCATTTGGAGTTTCGTAGCTCCATTTATGAATAATTTAATGACTGTTGCTCAGGAAAAACAGCTTGTGCTGAATTTGGGATTTTGTTGTAAACCTTAATAAAACCATTTGAGTTGCTTATAAGCCATTGCTGAAATTGATATACAAGTTAAATATATATATGTGTGGTAAAGCCAAATGGCTAGTGTGAAATATGTATGTGATATATGTGTGGTAAAGCCAAATGGCTAGTGTGAAATATGTATGTGATATATGTGTGGTAAAGCCAAATGGCTAGTATGAAACATGTATGAGATGTATATATGTGATAAGGCGAATGGCGATGTGATGAATGTCAAAGTGTATATAAGTGATAAGGCCGAATGTCCAATGCGATGAATATGAAAGTGTATAAATGTGATAAGTCCCGAGGGCATTTGTGTCGATACTATATCCGGGTTAAAACCCCGCGGGCATTATGCGAGAATATTATCTGATTAATGTCCGTGAGGCCTTTGCTCGTACTAGATCCGAGCTTTAAAGACCCGACGGCTAAAGGCTAGGATTCAAGTAAGACTTTGATATTGAATATCTGCATTAAGTTACCATCAAATAAGTATTATGTATTTAAGATGTTCAGTGCGTATTACTTACCCATCGGTGGGGTGATTTCGAGGTGAATTATCGATTATCAAAGAGGTAGGTAAATGTGACTAATATTATAACTCCAAATATGAGAATGATCTAATTGGTAATGGTATGTTGTATAGTAAAGTATGCGATGAAATATTCTTATGTATTAGTGCATATTCGCCCAAAAGCCTATGATTTGAGTATGGGTTGGGTTGAGCTAGATGTGCCATACAAGGTAAGGATTATGATTTGTAAGCTTACGTATATGTGATAAGGAATATGTTTGGTTCTTTATGTGCCTATGGTAATTTAGTACTTGTCATGTTGAAATACTTAAAAGCATGGATGTGATTATGAACAAGTGGAAAGGATTATTGAAGTTGAAAATCGATGAAGAATGTGCTTGGGAAATATTTGACCATCTAGGTCATTATTATTGAAAGTATTTATGTGGCAGCCAAGTGTTGCGTTTAATGATATTATAGATCGAGATGAAGCCCTGGATTAACTTCATCGAACAGTTGATATGAATGACCAATGATAGTGATTGAGAACACTTTGTTTTGCTTAAAACTTACTAAGCATTAAATGCTTACTCCGTTTTCTCTGTTCTCTGTTTTATAGATTTTGCTCGTTAGCTATCGGATTCGGGATCATTGAAGTCGAAGTCATCCACACTATCAAAGCCCCCATTTTGGTACAATTTTGGTTGAACTTTGAAATGGCATGTATAGGACTACCCTTTTGTTGTAGGTTATGTACCTTTCGGTTTTGTGTAAATTCGGATAGCCATGCGAAAATGGCTTATATCGTTTCTAGCATAGTACTATAATCGTTTGTATGTTGATCATTATGAGGTATGGAATTGTTTTGAAACGATTAGCCATTGGAATGGTTAATCATGATCACACCTTGTGCTATGTATGCAAAAGGGCCAATTGAATCATGGAAACCATGAAATAGGTCAAGCCTACCTTAAAGGCAGATGCTGACAGCAGCAGTGATGTGGATGTGAAAATCACTAAAAATATTAGGAATGGTATTAAATAGTGAATAAATTATGTAAATGAACCTTGATGAATCTACTTTCATATAGAAGAAACGAAACGGTCATATGAGTTATATATTAAGAGATATTAAAGTTCTCGTGAAACAGGGCCAGAACGGTTTCTGGATCCCCTGTTCCGACTTTGGAAATTCATTGTAAATTAACCAGAGATAATTAGGAGTCATGCCATATATGTATAGATTCCTCTCTGAGTTTAGTTTCTATAGAAATAAACGACATCAGTATTGAAGCCCTGTACAGGGAGATATCCAATTCGTAATGCACGAAGGTCAGTGCAGTCGGTCCCTGCAACAGGGGAGACTTTAACTAATAAACTGTACTAATTGGCCGGACCAAAAATTCTAGAAAAAAATATGTTGATGGACTTATGAGTCTAGTTTCAGGGAAAAATTACGAAACTGATTTTCGAGCTTTAAAACTCAAGATATGATTTTTAAAGCGACAGTGATGCAGTAACCAGCTAGTCTGGAAAATTTTTTTTATGGACTGTGAAAACAATTAAGCTAAGTCTGTGTGTACCTTGTGTTCGACTCCGGTAACGGACTCGGGTACGGGGTGTTACATGTACATTCATCGCTCGTAAAGCAAACAGTGATTTACGACTTAAGGCATCCGCAACCACATTAGCCTTTCCCGGGTGATAGTCAATGACAAGCTCATAATCTTTTAACAACTCGAGCCAACGTCTTTGTCGCAGATTCAAGTCTCTTTGAGTCATCAAATATTTGAGACTTTTGTGATCCGAATATACATGGCACTTCTCCCCAAATAAGTAGTGTCGCCATATTTTCAAAGCGAATACGATGGTAGCTAGTTCGAGATCATGGGTCGGATAATTTTTCTCATGTGGCTTCAGTTGTCTCGACGCATAGGCCACAACTCGACCTTCTTGCATCATTATGCAACCCAACCCAAGTAGGGCGGCATCACTATAAATGACAAACTCTTTGCCTGATTCGGGCTGCACTAGAATCGAGCTTCACCAAATAAGTTTTCGTTGATCAAAACTTTTCGACATTTTTCCGTCCTTTCAACTTAACATCTTTTGAAGTAGCCGTCATGGATGTGGCTATCATCGAGAAACCTTTACAAACCGTCGGTAATAACCTAAGCAAGTCCCAAAAAGCTCCGAACCTCAGTAATATCTCTCGGAGGCTTCCAGTTAAGTATGGCCGAAACCTTGTTCGGTCAACTCGAATACCGTCGCGGATACCACATGGCCCAAGAAGCTAACCTCTCTTAACCAGAACTCACACTTACTGAACTTAGCATATAACTGCTTATCCCGTAATATTTGCAACACTAATCCCATGTGTTCAGCATGATCGGTTTCATTTCTTGAATAGACTAAAATATCATCGATAAACACAACTACAAATCGATCCAAATACGGTCTAAAGATCCGATTCATCAAATCCATAAATACTGCAGGGGCATGAGAGAGCCCAAACGGCATCACTAAGAATTCAGAGTGACCGTATCTAGATTAAGCAGTTTTGGGTATATCCGAATCTCGAATTCAGAATCGGTAATAACCCGATCTCAAATCTATCTTTGAAAACACCGAGGCTCCCTTTAGTTGATCAAATAAATCATCAATACGCAGATGTGAATATTTATTCTTTATTGTCACTTTATTCACCGACGATAGTCGATGCACAACCTAATGGTTCCGTCCTTCTTTTCACAAACAATTGGTGCACCCCAAGGTGAGAAACTTGGTCGGCGAAACCTCTATCCGTCAATTCTTGCAACCGAGCTTTCAACTCTTTTAATTCGGTTGGTGCCATACGATACGGAGCTATCGAAATCGGTGTAGTCCTGCACAAGCTCAATACCAAACTCTACCTCCCGAACAGTGGTAAACCCGGTAATTCTTCAGAAAACATCCGGTATTCACAAACCACCAGACAGATTCGGGTTTCTTTTCTAACTCTTTGTCATCAAGTACATACGCAAGGTATGCTTCGCACCCCTTTCTTACATATTTCTGAGCCAACATTGATGATATTACAACTGGCAACCCCTTTAAGTCCGTAGACTCAACTCGGATTATCTCATTATTTGCGCACCTCAAATCAATAGTCTTGCTTTTGCAATTCACAACCGCATCATGCACAGTCAACCAATCTAAACCGAGGATAACATCAAATTCATCAAACGGAAAAAGCATCAAGTCCATCAGAAAATAGGAACCTCGAATTACTAGGGGACATTTCTTACACACTTTGTCGACAAGCACGTAACGACCCAAGGGATTTGACACCGAATTACGAACTCGAGAGACTCAATAGGTAAAGTCTTCTTTGGATGCTAAGGTTTCACATATATAAGAATGGGTAGAACCGGGGTCAATCAAAGCAATCACATTAGTATCAAAGAGAGTAAAAGTACAGGTAATAACATCCGGCGAGGAAGCATCCTCGCGCGTGCGAATAGCATAAGCCCTAGCAGAGCACGAGCCTCGGATCTGGTCGCGACATCTCTAGATCCTCTCGACCACCACTAGCATTGCCGTATTTCTAGATGGTCTACCCGGCGATGGTAGCACCCGGTTTCCCACTCGATTTGCATTCATTCGAGATGACCTCGGGCAATCTTTGATAAAGTGGTCGGTGACCAAGACTTGTAACAGGAGCGATCATGGAATCTACAGACTCCCCGAGTGCCATTTACCGTATCTGATCACTCATTCGTCTCGACGATCATTTCCAACATCGGCGATCAAGTGACTCGTGCACTCACGGGGTCGATCACGGTCTCGTCTAGAAAAACCCAATGTGTCTCTAGATCGCCCAAATCATCTCTAAATTTCTTCGATGATGTTGAAAGGGCCTCCCCAAGACCTCTTACTAAACTCCTTTGCTCCCATATCAACTTTTCTTTTCTCCATCTTCGAGCTCCTCGGCTTTGCAAGCTCGCTCGACAAGTACCACAAATTCTCGGATTTCCAAGATGCCAACATACAGCTTTATATCATCATTCAGTCCATCCTCGAAACGTTTACACATTACGGCTTCTGAGGAAATGCATTCTCGTGTGTATCGGCTAAGCCTCACAAATTTTCGTTCATAGTCAGATGTAGACATGGAACCTTGTTTAAGTTCAAGAAATTCCTTCCGTTTTGATCTATAAATCTCTAACTGATATACTTTTTCGAAACTCGGTTTGGAAAAACTCCCAAGTTACTTGCTCTCTGGGCACAACAGAAGTCAACGTATTCCACCAATAGTAGGCAGAATCACGTAGCAAGGAGATGGTACACTTTAGGCACTCATCGGGTGTGTAAGATAGCTCATCGAGTACCCGGATAGTGTTGTCCAACCAAAATTTAGCTTGCTCGGCATCATCGCTGTCCGTAGCTTTAAATTTAGTAGCCCCGTGTTTTCGGATTCTGTCAACTGGGGGCTTATTTGACCTTATTTGGTCAGTTACCAGAGGTATTGTAGGTGCGGGGGTGGTATTTGTCGGGAATGGAGGTTGTGGAACAGCCGTATTAGTTCGAATGTATTGGTTGAACCAATCATTCATCACGCTATAGAAAGCTTGTCTAGCTTCATCGTTCGGATTACTAGCATTAGGTTGAGAGTCCGCCAGCGTTGTCCCTTGTGCGGGAGCAGGCGCTACACTCTCAAGATCATCAGCTACCGCTCGGTCGGGATCGGGATCCATTACTATAATAAACACATTTCAATTGTCAGAAATCACCACACTATCAAATAATCACATAATGGCATGTATAGCTAGACCCAAACGTATTACGGTAGTCCTAGAATCGACTAAACCGTAGCTCTGATACCAATAATATTGTAACACCCCGTACCCGAGACCGTTGCCGGAGTCGGACACGAGGGGTTAACGGGCTTACTCCACTTATTTTCACAGTCCATTTGAAAATTTTCCAGACAAGCTGGTTACTGCATCACTGTCGCCTTAAAAATCATATCTTGAGTTTCAAAACTCGAAAACCAGTTTCGTAAATTTTTCCTGAAACTAGACTCATATGTTCATCTACAAATTTTTTTCTAGAATTTTTTGTAAAGCCAATTAGTACAGTTTATTAGTTAAAGTCTCCCCTGTTACAGGGTGCGACTACACTGACCTTCATGCATTACGACTTGGATATCTCCCTGTACAGGGCTTCAATACTGATGTCGTTTGTTTCTATAGAAACTAGACTCAAAAAGGAATCTATACATATATGGAATGACTTCTAAATGTCTCTGGTTAATTTATAATGAATTTCCAAAGTCAGATCAGGGGATCCAGAAACCGTTCTGGCCCTGTCTCACGAAAACTTTAACATCTCATAATATACTGTTCATATGAACGTTTCGTTACTTTCCTATGAAAATAAATTCATCAAGATTCGATTACATAATTTATTCACTATTTAATTCCATTCATACTATTTTTAGTGATTTTTCACATCCACATCACTGCTGCTGCCAGCATCTATTTTTTTAAGGTAAACTTTACCTATTTCATGATCCTCCATGGATCAACTAGAGTTTGTCATACATATACCAAAAGTGATCATGAATAACCATTCCCATGGCTAACCGTTACCAACATTTCCATACCTCTCGACGGACAACATACAAAACGATTATAATGCTATGATCAAAGTATATTTAAGCCATTTTCGCATGGCTATCCAAATTTACACAAAACCGAAGGGTTCATGACCAACAACAAAAGGGTAGTCCTATACATGCCATTTCAAAGTTCAACCAAAAGTATACCAAAATGAGCTTTGATAGTGTGGGCAACTTCGACTTCAAAATCCCGAGTCCGATAGCTAAAGAACCAAAATCTATAAAACAGGGAATTAAATAAACGGAGTAAACATTAAATGCTTAGTAAGTTTTGAGCAAAGAATTTAAGCACATCTGAAGTATAGCATTCATATAACTAAATGGATAATTCCATATATACATATTCTCAAATCATTCCTACTTCACATTCCAACCCCTATATTCATACATAAGGGATCATCTTAGCCAAATACCGGAAGCTCATTACTCGACTGAGCGAATATTGTTCAAGGAATCAACTATTCCAATGCACATCTGAAACATACCTCATTGTTGGGATTTTACAAGCGTATTAACTGAAATTTTTACAGCAAGATCGCTCATTCCCGAATCACGTACCTTCGGAATTTAACCGGATATAGCTACTCGTTCAAATGCCTTCAGGACATAGCCCGGTTATAGTAACTCGCACAAATGCCTTCGGTGTAACACCCCGAGCCCGAGACCATCGCCGGTGTCGGACGCGAGGGGTTGACGAGCTAAATCCTCTTAAAGTACCGACCAATTTGGCATTTCCAGACAGGCTGGAAAACTGCGTCACTGTCGCCTTAAAAATCATATCTCGAGTTTCAAAACTCAGAAACTGATTCCGTAAATTTTCCCTGAATTTAGACTCATATATCCTTCCATGGATTTATTTCTAGAATTTTTGGTCAGGCCAATTGGTACAGTTTATTAGTTAAAGTCACCCTTGTTACAGGGATTGACTGCTCTGACCTTCGCACGTTACAACTTGAATATCTCTCTGTACAGGGCTTTAATACTGGTGCCGTTTGTTTCTAATGAAACTAGACTCAAAATGTAATCTAAACATATAAGGCATGATTTCTAATTCTTTCTGGATAATTTATAGAAAATTTTTAAAGTCGCGACAGGGGACCCAGAAACCGTTCTGGCCCTGTCTCACAATAACTTTAATATCTCTTAACAAGTAACTCCTATGACCGTTTCGTTTCTTCCATATGAAAGTAGACTCATCAAGGTTCATTTACATAACTTATTCACTATTTAATACCATTCCTACAAATTTTTGTGATTTTTCAAAACCACACCACTGCTGCTGCCAGCATCTGTTTTCAAGGTAACCTTTACCTATTTCATGATTTCCACGATTCAATTGGCCCTTTTTGCATACATAGCACAAGTGTGATCATGATTAACCATTCCAATGGCTAATCTTTTCAAAACCATTCCATACCCCATAATGATCATCATACAAACGATTATGGAATCATACTAACAACGTATCTAAGCCATTTTCGCATGGCTATCCAAGCTTACATAAAACCGAAAGGTACATGACCTTCTACAATAGGGTAGTCCTATACATGCCATTTCAAAGTTCAACCAAAATTATACCCAAAATGGAGGCTTTGATAGTGTAGATGACTTCGACTTTAATGATCCCGAATCCGATCGCTAACGAGCAAAATCTATAAAAAGAGAGCCAAAGCAACGGGTAAGCATTTTTATGCTTAGTAAGTCTCAAGCAATAAAATCAGCTTTAACTAAAGTATTACATTCACATAGCCAAATGAATCATTTCATTAATACACATTCACATAATCATACTTACTTCACACTTCATCATTGTATACTTTCACAAGATATCAACCAATTCAATAGCTGAAAATTCGTTAGTCGATTGAGCGAATGTTACTCAAACATATCGACTTTTCCAATGCACATATAAACATACCTTTTCCTTTGGGCTTTTCGAGCGTACTAATTAAATTTATTACAGCAACCAACGCTCACCTTCAGCCCAAGCTTCTTGAATACAACCGGATATAACCACATGCACGAATGCCTTGGTCTTAGCCGGATAGAACGACTTGCACAAATGCCTTGGTATTAGCCCGGATTTAACAACTTGCACGAATGCCTTGGTCTTAGCCGGATGTGGTCACTAGCACAATGACCTTGGTCTTAACCGGATATAATTACTAGCATAAATGTCTTGGGACTTAGCCGGATATCATTCAATTGCTCATGCACACACATACATCAATAATCATTACACATCCATGTTTCATTTTCGTTACTAAGGCTCAAACACAAACATATCACTTGCATAATCGCCTTGGGACTTAGCGGGTATCATTCAAATACTCATACACACATAAATCAATAATCATTACACATCCATATTTCATTTCACATAATTCGAGTAGGGTCATTTCTTGAGGACTTACCTCGGATGTTGTCGAACAACTTCGACGGCTAATCGATCACTTTTCCTTCCCTTATCCAATTGTGGCCCTCTAAGCTCTTGAGCTAATTCAAACAAATTCAATTCATTAAGTCTCGCTTGCTAGCCTTGGCGAATACACATATCATTGACTCAACATCACATAACTAAGCACTTTAGTCAATTTTCTTTAATTACGCACACATTCGGCCTTAGCTCACAACAAGGTAGCCGATTACCTAAGTCAAGAATAGGCATCATTAAGCTTGCCTCTAACCGAATGCATGCACAATAATTCCCCTCATGTGGCCGATTATACTTAGTCATACTTGCACAAAATCAACAATAAATTGCAAGATTTTCACATCATATGTGTACTAGGCCGATTGTACATGCAAATTTCACAACATTCTTCAACAAATTTCTTCTTTAAACAACATATTTATCACTTTCTTCATAATCAAAATATCATGTGCAATCATATATACACATATAGGTGCAAGGTCAATTTCAAGGTGTCCATAGCCATCCAAAACACAAATTTTAACTAACATGCAAGAAGCATGAACCATGCTCATGAATGCATCATGGCGAATACATCACAATCATGCCCCTTTCAACTTCAATCATGGTTAAACAAAAGAAAACTCAATGTCTTACTCAAGATGGCTACAAAGAAATTTCAAGAGTAGACAATCCATCATTGCATGCATCATTAGCAAGCTTCACATTTAGCATGCAATGGCTTTAACACAATAACAACTTTGGCCAAATACCATTCCCATGGCATAACAAGGATTTGAACCATGGCTAACATGAACATCAAGTTAGCAACTAAAACATGCGTGAAACTCATAACACAACCTCATACATACCTTACTCTTGATGCAAGTTTAGCCAAATTTCCTTCTAGATCTCTTCTAAACAAAGAAAATGAAGCAAAAATCTCTTCTTCCTCTTAGTATTTTCGGCCAAAAGGAGAGAACAAGGATGAACAAAATTTTTTGTTTTCTTTCTTAGTTACACTAAGCAATGGGGGGCATCCATGCTCATCTTTTTTTTTTTTGTTCATTTCTTTAATGCTAATTCTTATTTTATTTCTTCATACATAACTCACTAACCAAACATGTTGGAAACATGTTTCCTTGCCCATCAACACCTACCTTGGCCGCCACTATGCTTCTTTTGGGAAATTTGACATGCAAATCCCTTATTTTTGCATGCATGATCAACTAGTCATCCCACATCTTCCCCTCATACTTTCAAAGTTTACTACTAGGCCCTTTCTAGTGAAATTCACATTTATAACACTAAATCAAATCATCAAAAATGTCACACACAATTTAACACATATCATAGGCATCAAAATAAATTTTAAATTATTTTTATGCCTTGGTTTTGTGGTCCCGAAACCATATTCCGACTAGGGTCAATTTTGGGCTGTCATATTCGGGACTTAACCCGGATTTAGTGACTTGCACAAATGCCTTCGGGACTTAACCCGGATTTAGTAACTAGCACCAATGCCTTCGGGCTCAGCCCAGAATTAGTAACTCGAACAAATGCCTTCGGATCTTAGTCCGGATATAGTCACTTAGCACAAAGCCTTCGGGACTTAGCCCGAACATCATTCGAATAACCATGCACATTTATCAATAAATCATGACACATCCATATTTCATTTTCATTACCAAAGCTCAAACACAAGACACTTATCACACTTGCAATTTCGGCTCAATAGCCACATACAAAGAGCATGATTTTGATTTGCTTAAAACATGATCTAATCAAATCATAATTAAGTTCCATTACTCGAAAACTTACCTCGGATGTGGTCGAACGATTTAGTGACTATTCGATAACTTTTTCCTTCCCTTATCCAACTGTGGTCCTCTAAGCTCTTGAGCTAATTCAAACAAATTTAACTTATTAAAGTCTCATTATGCTAGCTTATGGCGAATATGACAAGGAGTTTAATAGGTCATATGGCCACCCTTTAGCTCAAATACACAATGGTCATGCATTTTAATCACATTAAGCAATTTAACACAATTCATTTGAACATCAAAAGAGGACCTCAAGGTACTTAGTCCATATATACATTAGACATTAGAGTCACATATGTACGAAATCACGAATCGAATTCAACATATTAGCTAATATTCCCTTAGCGAATTTTCTAAGTCAAGATAAAGCCATCAATATGCTTACCTATGGCCGAACATACACATCAACTTATGTACTCATTCATGTGGCGAACATACATGTCTATGTTGAGGCCGATTGCAACACTTAATACATTCTACAAGTATGGTCACTTGTATGGACTAAACACCATTTTGTTTCAAGTTCAAAACTTGGCCAATACACATATATACACTAGTAAAGCATCCTATCCCTTTCCATCAATTCAACACATGCATTACTCATTAATATACAAAATTATATTCGGCCTTAGCACACAACTTGCTAGCCGATTCTTCTCCATCTAGCAACTAATGCACATATGTGCTCATTTGTTAGACTCTACTTCATCTAACAACAACCATATTTTCCTTCTACTTCCTACCATGGCGGATGCTCAAGATACCTCAAGCCTCATAACACATCCATATAGCTAACATGCTAATAGTCTCAAGGCTTCAACTAAAACTTTTGAAGCCTCTTAGTCGAATACTAACTCTCTAATAATCCCAAATCCATCCATGAGATAGTTAGAATTTAGACTAATCATCCAAGGATGTATGAACTTTCAAAGCAACATTAAACATACCTTAATCTAGTGAGCCTTCATAGCCGATTTTCTCCAAGCTCATTCCCTTCCTTTCTTTCTTCTATTCGCCAAAGATGTTCAAGGATGAACACATTTTTTCTTTTCTTTGTTTTCTTTCTTCCATTCACGGCAAAGGGGGCATGGATGAGACCATTTTTTTTCATCACTCCTCCCTTTCATTATTTAATTACCATGCTCCTTATTTTATTTTTCCTAACATACATCACTAACATAACATGTTTGTGACATGTTTCCACCCATAGCATGGCCGGCCACTATGCTTTAATTTGGCTAATTTGACATGCAAGGACAAGCACTTTCCCACATATATTAATAGGCCACTTGAACTGTGACAGCCCTATAGTGACCCTAGTCGGAAAGCGGTTTCGGGACCGCTAAACCGAGTCACTAAATTATTTGAATGTGATATTTATGGTCTAAAATATGTGAATATGAATGTGCGAAAATTTTAAGCTTCGATTTAGGTAATTACATGTGAATGTAGTACATAGGTGTAACACCCCGAACCCGAGACCATCGCCGGTGTCGGACACGAGGGGTTAGCAAGCCAAGTTCACTTGTTTTGCCCATCCAGTGGACATTTCCAGTCAGGCTGGAAAAAAACTGCGTCACTGTCGCCTTAAAAATCATATCTCGAGTTTCAAAACTCGGAAACTGGTTTCGTAAATTTTCCCTGAATTTAGACTCATATATCCATCCATGGATTTATTTCTAGAATTTTTGGTCGGCCCAATTGGTACAGTTTATTAGTTAAAGTCACCCATGTTACAAGGATCGACTGCTCTGACCTTCGCGCTGTATAACTTGAATATCTCTCTGTACAGGGCTTTAATGCTGGTGCCGTTTGTTTCTAATGAAACTAGACTCAAAATGGAATCTGTACATATAAGGTATGTCTCCTAATTCTTTCTGGATAATTTATAGTAAATTTTTAAAGTTGCGACAGGGAACCCAGAAACCGTTCTGGCCCTGTCTCACAATAGCTTTAATATCTCTTAACATGTAACTCCTATGACCATTTCGTTTCTTCCATATGAAAATAGACTCATCAATGTTCATTTACATAGCTGATTCACTATTTAATACCATTCCTACAAATTTTGGTGATTTTCACATTCACGTTACTGCAGCTGGCAGCATCTGTTTTTTAGGTAGGTCTTACCTATTTTGTAGTCTCCATGAACCAACTAGTCTTGCCTTACATAGGTCCGCATATGATCATTTTAACCATGCCAATGGCTGATCATGTGACCAACATTCCCATTTCAATTCATAGTCACATCATGACACCATATATATATATACAAACCGCAAATAGTTTAAGTTGATACTTCACTATTACGAGCCATTTTCGCATGGCCGCACACATATACATCATAACATATTTAAACCAACAAGGGGTAGTCCTATACATGCCATTTCAAGTTCAACCAAGAATTTATACCAAAATGGGGCTTGATAGTGTGGATGACTTCGACTTCAACGATCCCGAATCCGATTGCTATCGAGTGAAATCTAGAAAAGCGAGAGCCAAAGCGTTGGAGTAAGCATTTTTATGCTTAGTAAGTCTCAAGGAATATAATCAACTCTAATTACAGCAATACATTCACATAGTTAAATGCATCATTTCATTAATGCACATTCACATAATCATACTTACTTCACCATCCCAACTCTTATGTTCATACACAAATAACGGCTTCATTAAGGCCGATAACTCGTTCCATCATAGGAGCGGATATTCACACGCTCTTACTCCTAGCGCGCAAAGCACACACCGCACTTACCTTGTCATTGGGAAATTTCACAAGTGCATTAGCTGAAATTTTCCAGCAAGCTTATAATTTTCAAATCACATACCTTGAGTTTAACCGGATGTCGCTACTCGATCAATCACCTTCGGGACATAGCCGGTTATGGTAACCCGCACCAAGGCCTCACGGACTTAACCCGGATATCACGATTTGCACAAATGCCTTCGGTCTTAGCCGGATAGAATGACTCGTACGAATGCCTTGGTCTTAGCCGGATGTAGCCACTAGCACAATTGCCTTGGTCTTAACCGGTTATAATTTCCAGCATAATTGTCTTGAGATTTAGCCGGATATCATTCAATTTCCCATGAACACATACATCAATTATCATTGGACATACATAATTCATTTTCGTTACTAAGGCTCAAACGCAATTACATCCACAAGCATATTAGCCTTGGGACTTAGCGGGTAGAATTCAAATACTCATGCATACATAATCAATAATCAATACACATCCATACTTTATTTCACATAATTCAAGTAGGGTCACTTCTTGAGGACTTACCTCGGATGTTGTCGAGCGGCTTTTACGGCTATTCGATTACTTTTCCTTCCCTTGTCCAATTGTGGCCCTCTTAGCTCTTGAGCTAATTCAAACAAATTCAATTTATCAAAATCTCATTGTGCTAGCTTATGGCGAATATGACAAGGAATTTAAATGGTCATATGGCCACCCTTTAGCTTGAATACACAATGGTCATGCACATTTTATACTACATCAAGCAATTCAATACAATTTATTCGAGCATCAAGGAAAAGCTAAGGCCTTCAATAGGCTACCCAAGGCGAATATACTTGTCCATGTTGAGGCCAATTATGCACTTAATACCACACAAAACAGCATGCATTTTACTAGTTAATGCTTTGCATATTGTAGCTCAAAACTTACAATATAGCATCAAGCACTCATATGTGTGCTAGGTAGAATGTGCTTACAATTTCACAATTATTCTTCAACATCTTCTTCTTTAAACAAACTTATTCATCACTTCCTTCATAACCAAAACATCATGTGCAAACATATATATACATATATGAGCATGGCAATTTCAAGGTGTCCATAGCCATCCAAAACACAAATTTTAACTAACATGCAAGAAGCATGAACCATGCTCATGAATGCATCATGGCGAATATGACAATCATGCTCCTTTTCAACTTCAATCATGATAAAACAAAAGAAAGCTCAAAATCTTACTCAAGAGTAGACAATCCATCATTGCATGCATCATCATCAAGCTTCACACTTAGCATGCAATGGCTTTATCACCATAACAACTTTGGCCAAATACCATTTCCATGGCTTAACAAAGATTTGAGCCATGGCTAACATGCACATCAAGTTAGCAACCAAAACATGCATGAAACTCCTAACACAACCTCATACATACCTTAATCTTGATGCAAACTTAGCCAAATCTCCTTCTAGATCTCTTCCAAACCAAGCATGAAGCAAAAATCCTCCTTCTTCCTTAGTTTTGGCTCAAAGAAAGGATGAACAAAATTTTTTCTTTCCTTCTCTACAACTCACGGCAATGGGGGATTACCACACTCACACATTTTTTTTTCATTTTTTATCACCCATACACCTTTGTTTATTATTTCACCCTAATGCACCAACAAAACATGTTTCATGACATGTTTAGCCCATCCTCCTTGTCATGGCCGCCACCACCTATAAAGGGGAATTTGACATGCAAGTCCATTATTTTGCATGCATGCTTTAATTAGTCATCACACATTTCCTATCATACTTTCAAAGTTCATTACTAAGTCCTTTCTTGTGGAATTCACCCTTATAACACTAAATCAATCATCATAAAATGTCATACATGAGCACACACATATTATAGGCATCAAAATAAATTTTTAATTATTTTTATGCCTCAGTTTTGTGGTCCCGAGACCACCTTCCGACTAGGGTAAATTTTGGGCTGTCACAATAGGACTTGTGTGACACTTTTGAAATGTGATAGGCTAATCTACAAGGATCAAATAGTGCATGTAATCAAAAGGGAGGACTTGCATGTCAATTTTGCCCCCCCTAATTAGTAGTGGCCAGCCATGAGCATGGGTGGACAAAATGTTATGGCTAAAAAACATGTCATAGACATGTTGGGTTAATGCATTATGTAAGGAAAAATAAAAAAAGGGGCATGGTAATAAAATAATGAAAGGGAATATGATGAAAACAAAGAAAAAAAAAAAGTGTGTGGTTGTTCCCCCCCCCCCCATTTTGCCGAAACTAGAAAAAAAAAAAGAAGGCTTCATCCTTTGGTTCATCCTTGGCCGAAAATTTTAAGGAGGAAGGAAGAAGAAGGGTTGAAGAGGTTCGGCCATGCATGTAACTAGGCTAAGGTATGTTTGATGAGGTTCCATGAGATGCATGCATGTTTTAGTTGGTAGCTTGAGTACTACCTAGCCCATGGTCTAAATCTTGCTAGGTGATGGAAATGACACTTACCATGGATGCATCATTCTTGCTTGGTGTTGATGTCATTTACATGCTAAAATGAAGCTTTGTAATGATGCATGTGATGGTGGATTGATGACTCTTGAATCTTCTTTTTAGCATTTTTTGAGTGAGACATTAAGTTCTTTGTTTAACCATGACCAAAATCGAAATGGTATGGTGTTGTGATGCATTCGGCCATGGTAGAAAGTAGAGGAAAAATATGGTTGTTGTTAGATGAAGTAGAGTCTAACAAATGAGCACATATGTGCATTAGTTGATATATGGAGAAGAATCGGCTAGCAAGTTGTGTGCCAAGGCGAATATAATTTTGTATATTAATGAGTAATGCATGTGTTGAATTGATGGAAAGGAGAGGATGCTTTAATAGTATATATATGTGTACTAGCCAAGTTTTGAACTTGAAACAAAATGGTGTTTAGTCAATACAAGTGACCATACTTGTAGAATGTATTAAGTGTTGCAATCGGCCTTAGCATAGATGTGTATGTTCGCCACATGAATGAGTACATAAGTTGATGTGTATGTTCGGCCATAGGTAAGCATATTGATGGCTTTATCTTGACTTAGAAAATTCGGCTAAGGGGAATATTAGCTAATATGTTGAATTCGATTCGTGATTTCGTACATATGTGACTCTAATGTCTAATGTATATATGGGCTAAGTACCTTGAGCTTTCTTTTGATGTTGAAATGAATTGTGTTAAATTGCTTAATGTGATTAAAATGCGCATGACCATTGTGTATTTGAGCTAAAGGGTGGCCATATGACCTATTAAACTCCTTGTCATATTCGCCATAAGCTAGCATAATGAGACTTTAATAAGTTAAATTTGTTTGAATTAGCTCAAGAGCTTAGAGGACCACAGCTTGGATAAAGGAAAGGAAAAAGTTATCGAATAGTCAGCCAAATCATTCGACCACATCCGAGGTAAGTTTTCGAGTAATGGAACTTAGATTATGATTTGATTAGATCATGTTTTAAGCAAATCAAAATCATGTTTTGTATGCGCTATTGTCGAAATTGCAAGTGTGATAAGTGTCTTGTGCTTGAGCTTTGGTAATGAAAATGAAATACTGATGTGTCATGATTTATTAATAAATGTGCATGGTTATTCGAATGATGTCGGGCTAAGTCCCAAGGCTTTGTGCTAAGTGACTATATCTCGACCGAGATCCAAGGCATTTGTGCGAGTTACTAATCCGGACTAAGATCTGAAGGCATTTGTGCGAGTTACTAATCCGGGCTAAGCCCAAGGCATTTGTGCGAAGTTACTAAATCCGGTTAAGTCCCAAGGCATTTATGCGAGTTACTATAACCGGGCTATGTCCCAAGGCATTTGAACGAGTAGCTATATCCGGTTAAATTCTGAAGGTACGTGATTTGGGAATGAGCAATCTTGCTGTAAAATCCCAACAATGAGGTATGTTTCGTATGTGCATTGGGATAGTTGATTCCCTTCGAATAATATTGCTCAGTCGAGTAATGAGCTTCCGGTATTTGGCTAAGATGATCCCTTATGTATGAATATAGGGGTTGGAATGTGAAGTAGGAATGATTTGAGAATATGTATATATGGAATCATCCGTTTAGTTATATGAATGCTATACTTGATTGTACTTAAATTCTCGCTCAAAACTTACTAAGCATTTAATGCTTACTCCGTTTCTTTGATTTTACATTTTATAGATTTTGGTTCTTCAGCTATCGGACTCGGATTTTGAAGTCGAAGTCGCCCACACTATCAAAGCTCCTTTTGGTATACTTTTGGTTGAACTTTGAAATGGCATGTATAGGACTACCCTTTTGTTGTTGGTCATGTACCCTTCGGTTTTGTGTAAATTTGGATAGCCATGCGAAAATGGCTTAAATATACTTTGATCATAGCATTATAATCGTTTTGTATGTGGTCCGTCGAAAGGTATGGAAATGTTGGTAACGGTTAGCCATGGGAATGGTTATTCATGATCACTTTTGGTCTATGTATGACAAACTCTAGTTGATCCATGGAGGATCATGAAATAGGTAAAGTTTACCTTAAAAATAGATGCCGGCAGCAGCAGTGATGTGGATGTGAAAATTCACTAAAAATAGTATAGATGGAATTAAATAGTGAATAAATTATGTAATCGAACCTTGATGAATCTATTTTCAAAGGAAAGTAACAAAACATTCATATGAATAGTATATTATGAGATGTTAAAGTTTTCGTGAGACAGGGCCAGAACGGTTTCTGGATCCCCTGATCTGAATTTGGAAATTCATTATAAATTAACCAGAGACATTTAGAAGTCATTCCATATATGTATAGATTCCTTTTTGAGTCCAGTTTCTATAGAAACAAACGGTGTCAGTATTGAAGCTCTTTACAGGGAGATATCCAAGTCGTAATGCATGAAGGTCAGTGTAGTCTCACCCTGTAACAGGGGATACTTTAACTAATAAACTGTACTAATTGGCCCGACCAAAAATTCTAGAAAAAAATATGTAGATGGACATATGAGTCTAGTTTCAGGGAAAAATTACGAAACTGATTTTAGAGTTTTGGAACTCAAGATATGATTTTTAGGGTGACAGCGATGCAGTTAGCCAACTGCCTGGAAATTTTTAAAATGGACCGTGAAAGCATGTGATTTAAGTCGCAAACCCTCGTGTCCGACTCTCAACAGCGGTCTCTGCACGGGTGTTACAATTATATTGGTATCGAGCTACGATTTAGTCGATTCTAGGACTACCGTAATGCGTTGGGTTTAGCTATACATGCCATTTTATGTGATTATTTGATAGTGTGGTGATTTACGACATTTGCAAATGTGTTTATTTATAGTAATGGATCCCGATCCCGACCGAAGCGTAGTGATGATCTTGAGAGTGTAGCGCTTCGCTCAAGATAAGGGACAGCGCCGATGGACTCTCAACCTATTGCTAGTAATCCGAATGATGAAGCTAGACAAGCTTTTTATAGCGTGATGAATGATTGGTTCAACCAATACATTCGAACTAATACGACTGTTCCACAACCCCATTCCCGACAAACACAACCCCCGTACCTACCATACCTCCCAGATTCGACCAAATAAGGTCAAATAAGCCCCCAGTTGACAGAATTCGAAAACATGGGGCTATTGAATTTAAGGCTATGGATAGTGATGATGCCGAGTAAGATGAATTTTGGTTGGACAACACTATTCGGGTACTCGATGAGCTATCTTGCACACCCGATGAGTGCCTAAAGTGTGCCATCTCCTTGCTACGTGATTACGCCTACTATTGGTGGAATACGTTGACTTGTTGTGCCTAGAGAGCAAGTAACTTGGGAGTTTTCCAAACCGAGTTTGGAAAAAGTATATCATCGAGATTTATGGATCAAAATGGAAGGAATTTCTTGAACTTAAACAAGGTTCCATGTCGGTTACCGACTATGAACGAAAGTTTGTAAGGCTTAGCCGGTACGCACGAGAATGCATTTCCTCAGAAGCCGTAATGTGTAAACATTTTGAGGATGGATTGAATGATGATATAAAGCTGTATGTTGGCATTT
Source organism: Gossypium arboreum (assembly GCF_025698485.1). NCBI lineage: Eukaryota > Viridiplantae > Streptophyta > Magnoliopsida > Malvales > Malvaceae > Gossypium > Gossypium arboreum. Next base: position 55,019,671 of record NC_069070.1, read on the forward strand.
TGGAAATCCGAGAATTTGTGGCACTTGTCGAGCGAGCTTGCAAAGCCGAGGAGCTCAGTATGGAGAAAAGAAAAGCTAAGGCGGGAGCAAGGGAGTTTCGTAAGAGGTCTTCGCGGAAGCCCTTCCCACAGTCATCGAAGAAATTTAGAGATGGCTTAGGCCGGTTTAAAGACACTTCGGGCTTTTCTAGACGAGATCGCGATCAACCCCTTGGAGTGCACGAGTCACTTCGGTCGCCAGTGTGGGAAATGATCGTCGAGATAGAACGGAGTGCCAGTATTGTGGCAAATGGCATTCTGGAAGTTGTAGATTCCATGACCGCTCCTGTTACAAGTGCGGGTCAGTTGACCACTTTATCAAAGATTGCCCGAGATTGTCTGAACAGAATGTAAATCAGAGTGGGAAACCGAGTGCTACCACTGCTCGAGGTAGACCATCTAGAAATACGGGAAATGCTAGTAGTGGTCAGAGAGGATCTAGAGATGCTACGACCAGATCCGAGGCTCGTGCTCTCGCTAGGGCTTATGCTATACGTGCACGCGAGGATGCTTCCTCGCCGGATGTTATTACCGTACTTTTACTCTCTTTGATACTAATGTGATTGCTTTGATTGACCCTGGTTCTACTCATTCTTATATATGCGAAACCTTAGCATCCAGTAAGACTTTACCTATTGAGTCTACTGAGTTCGTAATTCGGGTGTCAAATCTCTTAGGTCGTTACGTGCTTGTCGACAAAGTGTGTAAGAAATGCCCCCTAGTAATTCGATGTTCCTGTTTTTCGGCGGACTTGATGCTTTTGGCGTTTGATGAATTTGATGTTATTCTTGGTTTGGATTGGTTGACCGTGCATGATGTGGTTGTGAATTGCAAAAGCAAGACTATTGATTTGAGGTGCGCAAATAACGAGATAATCCGAGTTGAGTCTACGGACTTAAAGGGTTGCCAAGCGTAATATCGCAATGTTGGCCCGTAAATATGTAAGAAAGGGTGCGAAGCATACCTTGCGTATGTACTTGATGACAAAGAATTGAAAAGAAAACTGAATCGTGCGGTGGTTTATGAATACCGGATGTTTTTCCAGAAGAATTACGGGTTTACCACTGCTCAGAAGTAGAGTTTGGTATTGAGCTTGTACCTTGGACTACGCCAATTTCGATAGCTCCGTATCATATGGCATCAACCGAGTTAAAAGAATTGAAAGCTTAGTTGCAAGAGTTGACGGATAGAGGTTTCGCTCGACCAAGTTTCTCACCTTGGGGTGCACCAGTATTGTTTGTGAAAAAGAAGGACGGAACCATGAGGTTGTGCATTGACTATCGTCAGCTGAATAAAGTGACGATAAAGAATAAATATCCGTTACCACGTATTGATGATTTGTTTGATCAACTAAAGGGAGCCTCAGTGTTTTCAAAGATAGATTTGAGATCGGGTATTACCGCGTTGTAATTCGAGATTCGGATATACCCAAAACTCGCTTTCGAGAAAGAGATACGGCCACTACGAGTTCTTAGTGATGCCGTTTGGGCTCACTAATGCCCCTGCGGTATTTATGGATTTGATGAATCGGATCTTCAGACAGTATTTGGACCGGTTCAGTAGTTGTGTTCATTGACGACATCTTGGTCTATTCAAGAGATGAGACCGAACATGCTTTGAGCACCGAGATTAGTGTTGCAAATTTTACGGGATAAGCGGTTATATGCTAAGTTCAAGAAGTGTGAGTTCGTTAAGAGAGGTTAGCTTCTTGGGTCACGTGGTATCCGTGACGGTATTTGAGTTGACCCGAGCAAAATTTCAGCCATACTTAACTGGAAGCCTCGAGAAATATTACCGAGGTTCGGAGCTTTTTGGGACTTGCGGTTACTACCGACGGTTTGTAAAAGGTTTCTCGATGATAGCGACACCCATGACGGCTTACTTCAAAAAGATGTTAAGTTTGAATGGACGGAAAATGTCGGAAAAGTTTTGATCAATGAAAACTTATTTGGTGAAGTCAATTTTAGTGCGACTGAATCGTGCAAAGAGTTTGTCATCTATAGTGACGCCTCCCTACTTGGGTTAGGTTGCGTATTGATGCAAGAAGGTCGAGTTGTGGCCTATGCGTCGAGACAATTAAAGCCACATGAGAAAAATTATCCGACTCATGATCTCAAATTAGCTGCCATCGTATTCGCCTTGAAAATATGGCGACATTACTTATTTGGTGAGAAGTGCCATGTATTTTCGGATCACAAATGTCTCAAATATTTGATGACTCAAAGAGACTTGAATCTACGACAAAGGCGTTGGCTTGAGTTGTTGAAAGATTATGAGCTGGTCATTGATTATCACCCGGGAAAGGCTAATGTGGTTGCGGATGCCTTAAGCCGGAAATCACTATTTGCTTTACGAGCAATGAATGTACCTTGTCTATTCTACCCGACAATGTGTTAGTAGCTGAATTAAAGGCCAAACCATTATTGATTCATCAAATTCGTGAAGCTCAGAAAGTCGACGATGAATTGGTTGCAAAACGGGCTGAATGTGTTCCGAATATGGAATCCAAATTTCAAATTGATGACGACGATTGTTTGAGGTTCAGAAGTCGGTTGTGTGTTCCAAGAAATTTAGAACTCATTTCGACGATTCTGAACGAAGCTCATTGTAGCCGAATGTCAATTCACCCGGGGAGTACGAAAATGTACAACGATCTGAGACGCCAGTTTTGGTGGCATGGTATGAAACGAGACATTTCCGATTTTGTTTCGAAGTAAAATATGTCAGCAAGTAAAGGCGGAACATCAAGTGCCTACGGGTTTACTCCAGCCAATCATGATACCTGAATGGAAATGGGATCGAGTCACGATGGATTTCAGATCGGGTTGCCGATTTCGGTAAGTAAGAAAGATACGATTTGGGTTGTTGTGGATAGATCGACTAAGTCGGCTCACTTTATCCCCGTGACGCACGGATTTTTCATTGGATAAACTAGCTGAATTGTATATTTCTCGATTGTGAGATTACACGGGTACCTATTTCTATCGTGTCGAATAGAGATCCGAGATTCACCTCGCGATTTTGGAAGAAATTGCAAGAAGCTTTGGGTACCAAGTGCATTTTAGCACCGCTTTTCATCCACAAACCGATGGTCAATCCGAGCGGATAATTCGGATACTTGAGGATATGTTGAGATGTTGCATCCTCGAGTTTAGTGGTTCATGGGAACAGTATTTACCTTTAATTGAATTCGCTTACAACAATAGTTTTCAATCAAGTATTAAGATGGCACCTTACGAGGCCTTGTACGGCGTAAATGCCGTACACCATTGTTTTGGACCGAGCTCGGTGAAAGTAAAATTTTGAGTGGATTTGATTAAAGATGCTGAATGTAAAGTAAGAATAATTTGTGAAAGTCTCAAGCGACATCGATCGTCGAAGTCGTATGCGGATTTAAAACGAAGAGATATTGAGTATCGTGGGAGACAAAGTGTTTCTTAAGGTCTCACCTTGGAAAAAGATACTCGATTTGGCCGTAAGGGCAAGTTGAGTCCGAGATTCATTGGGCCGCATTTAAATCTCCGAACGAGTTGGTCCAGCTTGCATATAGGTTGCTTTTACCCCGAACTCGAAAGGATCCACAACGTTTTTCATGTTTCGATGCTTCGACGTTACAGATCCGATCCTTCGCACGTAATAAACCCCTCCGAGGTTGAAATTCAAGCCGATATGAGTTATGAAGAAGAACCGATTCGTATCCTAGCTCGTGAAGTGAAAGAGTTGCGGAACAAAAGGGTTCCGCTAGTGAAAGTGTTATGGCTCAAACACGGGATCGAAGAAGCTACTTGGGAACCCGAGAACTCTATGAGAGAGCGATACCCAAACCTATTTACCGGTAAGATTTTCGGGGACAAAAATTTCTTAAGTGAGGGAGAGTTGTGACAGCCCTATAGTGACACTATTTTAGACATGACCAGCAAAAATTTGGAACATCTAACTACAAAAATCGAGCATCGAAATTGTAATTGGGTAGATAAGATTGATCAACCTCTTCTTCTTGTAAATAATGCTCGACATGTCTCTCGGTGCAAATTATGAGACTTTGGTTAATAATGACTATAAGCAACATTTTTTAGCTAAACCAAAGTTTAATATTCCACCATTTTGGGGGAAGTACGATCCCGAAGCATATTGTGAGTGGGAATCAAAATTTGAACTTCTGTTTTGTTACTATAAATGCTGGGAAGATGAAAAAGTCCCATTGGCAACCCTTGGATTTTTAGATTATGCATTGAGTTAGTGGATTCAACTTGGAATTGATCGTCAAAGAAACTACGAAAGGGTAATTGAAACATGGAACGAGTTGAAGCAAGTGATGCAAAAGTGTTACCTTCCTTCTCATTACTATAGAAAGGTCAAAATGAGACTTCAACGTCTTGTTCAAGGTAATCGATATGTTGATGAGTACTTTAAGAAGATAGAGATACTTATACAAAAAACAAGTGTACAAGAAGATGACGAGACTATCATGGTGTAGCTCGTAGATGGCTTGAACGTTTCAATAGTCAATGCTCTTTATCTTCAAACCTGCATTGATCTTAAAGATGCGATCCACAAGCCCATTGAGATTGAACAGTAGTTTCAACAACGTCAGTCTCGTCCATTTAGTGCTTCACAATATTATAAAGTACGAGTTCTAATTCTACTTTCAAGAATTCAAAATCACTTTATGCTACTAATATGTGGCTGCCAAAATGTGATGAGACTAAACCTTTTGAGTGGAAAAGTGGGGTTCCTATAAAACATTCTTCTACATCTTCTAAGCAGCCCACTTCTACTAAATTTTTACCAAAACAACAAAGAGCTTGTGATATTGAATGTTTTACATGCAAAGGGCTTGGGCATTATAGTCTTGATTGTGCCAAGACGAGACTTTTGTTGATCAAAGAAGATGGAGAACTTTGAGAACCAGAAAAAAATGATAATGAGAATTTTTCTTTGAATCTCTGGAGTTAAATGAAATAGAAATATCATGTTCTCCTACTAAGATATATTGTACTAAATTGAATATTCATAATACTTGTGAGGGGGATATGGGAAGTGAGGAAGAATCATGTGAAAAGACAGAGAGAAAAGAGAAAATCCATATGAGTTAAAATTGGGGAGTTCTCAAGTGGAAAAAGAAAATATAAAGCAAAAAAATACCTTATACAATAGTAAAGAGTGATTCTATTTAACTAACCCTAGCTCAAATTTTTTTAGTGGTGTTTCTTCATTACAGGACTTCAAGGATCCATTGACGGACCTTCAATTATTTTACTCTACCATCGATAGATGATTTTACTTGTGGGAAAAAGGTAAGTTGCGTAACTACCCGTTTTTAGGTCAAATTGAAACAGTGGTTTCGGGACCAAAAATCCAAAGTCAAAATATTTATTTTATTATTTTAATATGGTTTATAGCATGATAGATTAATTACGTGAAAGTTTCATAAAGAAATTTTACCGTTTAAATTCTTAATTCGGTAAAAAGGACTAAATCGCGTAATGCGTAAAAGTTAAGTTCTATTGTTTAAAAGTATTAAATAGTTATGGTTTATTAAAATGGAAGTCCTTAAGTTTTAATTAGTCCATTTATAATTTAAGTGGACAATCTTGGACATTGATTATATGATATATTAATGTTTTATAATAAGGTTATTAAGGTAAATTGATTATTAATGTTAATATTAATAAAAGAAAACCAAATTTTGTTTCTCCATTCATCTTTTAACCGAAAATTTGAAGAAGAAAAAACAAAATAGGGTTTTCATTCAGTCAAGCTTTCCTTGTCAATTAAGGTACGGTTTTGACTCGATTTTTAATGATTTCTACATTTTTGAACTCGTTGCAGCTTAATCTAGCTAGCCCGTACCTTCGTTTTTGAAACTGTTATAGATTTTGAATGATGCCATTGTTGAATGCTTGAGTACTTTGATGTTTAATGATAGATTATGGAAGCTTAATGATGGTTTTACAAGTTTTATAAAGTGATTTTTCACAAAAATGCAAAATAGGGATTAAATTATGAAAATTGTAAAATATGGTGTTAAAAGTGTGAAATAATGAAAGATATGGGCTGCTAAGAGTTCCTATGAAATTCAGCTATCATGGATTATGGCTTAATTGTGCAATTTTGCATTTTTATGTGTCAAGGACTAAATTGCAAAGTAGTCAAAAGTCTAGGGGTAAAATTGTAAATTAGCCAAAATAAATGTTTTAGGCTAAATTGAATTGAATGAAAATTTGAATAAGTTAATTTGATATTATATAGATCAAGATAAAAAAAATACCAGAACTTGATCGGAGAAAAAGAAAGGTTGTCGAATAGATGATAGTTTTCATCCGAGCAACTCAAGGTAAGTTCGTAAATTAGAATCGAACTTTTCTATTCTTGTGATTATTGAAAAGAATGTGTATAATCGAGATATTTGAAGTATGAACGTATTATTGTTATATTGAATGTGTTACTAAGGCCCGTTTAACTATTAGATTTCATTAGATAAGAGTGATATGTTACTGGAATTACTGTAATGGTTAAGCTCCTACATTTGTTGTAGACTCACCATAGCTCGTAAGAGCTTACTATTTCAGCTCATTAGAGCTTACTGTTTTAGCTCATTAGAGCTTACTGTTCAGCTCAATAGAGCTTACTGTTCAGCTCATTGGAGCTTACCGTTTAGCTCAATAGTGCTTACTGTTATCAACTCATGAAGAGCTTACTGACCATGACTCGAAAGAGCATGTATGATGATAAATTGATAGATTACTAACATTGTTCACTCGATTATCCTTTAAAGTTCTAATAGGTTCAATGGGTTTAAATATTGGTTATTCGGATATGTTACAAGTTATAAGTGTTAGATATTTGATATGTGACTTTAGAATTGATGCAAAGTAAAGTACTAATAGATAACTTTATTTATTTGTTAAATGACTAACATGTGATGGATACTTGTGATTAGGTGATAGTTAAATTGAATTGTTGGCATTTTTATTTATTGTTTGATAGTTTATAAATGGTAAGTTAATTCTGAATTATACGGGCTTACTAAGCTGTAAGCTTACAATGTTTTGTTTTCTATGTCTTATAGGGTTCGTTAGCTCACTCATTTTGGACAAGTCAGAGTTGCACGTCACACTATTCAATTTTCGATTGGTAATTTGAACTTGTAAATTTTTGTAAATATGGCATGTATAGGCTAGTTTGATAGTAATAGTTATGTTTTGGTATCATGGTTGGAAAATGAATTTGTATATAGTTAAGCCATGTGATTTGACTTATTTAGGTATCATACTTGGATTGCATATATGTGCTTAATAATGGTATGTTTTGGTATGGTATTATTTGAATGAAATTATGCAAAAGAAGTCAATATATAGATGCTAGATGAATGTGTTGTATATGTGGTAATATAGGTATTTGGATGTATTTGGATATAGCTTATAATGTGTATTGAAATGGTCAATTTTGGTCGCCAATTAAATTGCATAAATGTGGTCAAATATGAATGTAAATGCTTATGTTTTAGGGTGGCAAATTTGGCTTTTCAAATAGCCTATTTTTGTCCACACGTGCAAAGACACGAACGTGTGTCTCAGCCGTGTGTGACACACGGTGATGTTACAAAGCAGCATGTCCCCTAGGGTACCCTACAAATTAAAGTCAGTATACCCTACAGTTTTGACAAGGCCTAGACACACGGGCGTGTCTATCAGTTGTGTGTTGCACACGAGTGGCACATGGGCTTGTGGTTGGCCATGTGACCCAAATCAGTAGCCTCCCTAATTTTCACATGGCCTGGCACACGAGCGTGTCTTGTAGCCATGTGGATAAGTCAGTATGTATGCCATATTTTGCCACAGCTTAAACACATGGGCGTGTCTAATGCTGTGTGAGGCACACTGTCTGTTCACACCGGCGTGTGATATTTGAAATGTTGAAAATTTTATAAGTTTTTGAAATTTTTATATGTTATCAATTTAGTCCCAAATGCATGATTAAGGCTTTGTATGATTGATTTAAGTATATAATGAATGTGAATGATTGATATTTACTAAATTGTAATGTTATCTGATAAGTTATTATTCTGAACTGAGTTATAAGTCCGTAATGCCTCTTAACCTATTCTAGCGACGGTTATGGGTTAAGGGTGTTACATTTGTTAGTATCAGAGCTATCGTTTAGTCGATTCTAGGACTAACATAGCATATGTGAGTCTAGCTATACATGCCGTATTTAAAATTGTGGTAGTGTGACAACTCTTGACGTTCTTAAATGTGTTTTCATATAGTAATGGATCCCGAACGAGCTATCGCGGACGCCGTAGAAAGTAACACGCCGGCTCCCGCTCAACGAGTAGCGCCTACAGAATCTAGACCTGTGACGAGTAGTCACGGGGGTGAGGCTAAAGAAGTCTTCTTTTAGATATTAAATGAGTTGTTTGCATAATACATTCGTATGAATCCGGCTATTCCGCAACCTCCACCCCCACCTGTTCCCCAACCGATCCCAGTAGTTCCTCAAGGTATCTATCCTTTGCGATTAAATAAACCACCTATTGATAGAATTTGGAAACACAGAGTTGAGGAATTTAGCGCCACTGCTAATGATGACCATGAGAGTGTAACACCCCGAACCCGAGACCATCGCCGGTGTCGGACACGAGGGGTTAACAAGCCAAGTTCACATGTTTTGCCCACCAATTTGACATTTCCAGTCAGGCTGGAAAACTGTGTCACTGTCGCCTTAAAAATCATATCTCGAGTTTCAAAACTCGGAAACTGGTTTCGTAAATTTTTCCTGAATTTAGACTCATATATCCATCCATGGATTTATTTCTAGGATTTTTGGTCGGGCCAATTGGTACAGTTTATTAGTTAAAGTCACCCATGTTACAGGGATCGACTGCTCTGACCTTCGCACGGTATAACTTGAATATCTCTCTGTACAGAGCTTTAATGCTGGTGTCGTTTGTTCCTAATGAAATTAGACTCAAAATGGAATCTGTACATATAAGGTATGTCTCCTAATTACTTTTGGATAATTTATAGTAAATTTTTAAAGTTGCGACAGGGAACCCAGAAACTGTTCTGGCCCTGTCTCACAATAGCTTTAATATCTCTTAACATATAACTCCTATGACCATTTCGTTTCTTCCATATGAAAATAGACTCATCAAGGTTCATTTACATAGCTTATTCACTATTTAATTCCATTCCTACGAATTTTGGTGATTTTTCACATTCACGTCACTGCAGCTGGCAGCATCTGTTTTTAAGGTAGGTCTTACCTATTTGGTAGTCTCCATGAACCAACTAGTCTTGCCATACATAGGTTCATATATGATCATTTTAACCATGCCAATGGCTGATCATATGACCAACATTCCCATTTCCAAGCCATAGCCACATCATGACACCAAATATATACATACAAACCACAATTATTCTAAGTTCATGTTTCCTTTTCGAGCCATTTTAGCATGGCCGTACATACTTACATCACAACATATTTAACAAACAAGGGTAGTCCTATACATGCCATCTCAAGTTCAACCAAAATTTATACCAAAATGGAGGCTTGATAGTGTGGATGACTTGACTTCAACGATCCCAAATCCGATTGCTTGAGCGAAATCTAGAAAACCGAGAGCCAAAGCAACGGGTAAGCATTTTATGCTTAGTAAGTCTCAAGGAATATAATCAACTCTAATTACAGCAATACATTCACATAACCAAATGCATCATTTCATTAATACACATTCTTACTTCACACTTCATCATTATATAATTTCACAAAGTATCAATCAATTCAATAACTGAAATTCATTAGTCGATTGAGCGAATGTTGCTCAAACATGTCGACTTTCCAATGCACATATAAACGCACCTCATTCTTTGGGCTTTTGAGTGTACTCATTGAATTTATTACAGCAACCAACACTCACCTCCAGCCCAAGATTCTTGAACATAACCGGATATAACCATGTGCACAAATGCCTTGGTCTTAGCCGGATAGAATGTCTCGCATTTAATGCCTTGGGTCTTAGCCCGGATATAGCCACTAGCACAATTGCCTTGGTCTTAACCCGGATATAATTTCAACATAATTGTCTTCGGCTTAGCCGGATATCATTCAATTTCTCATGTACACATACATCAATAATCATTGGACATACATATTTCATTTTCAGTTACTAAGGCTCATACGCAAATATAATCACAAGCATATTCGCCGGGACTTAGCCCGGTAGAATTCAAATACTCATACACGCATAATCAATAATCATACACATTCATATTTCATCTCACATAATTCGAGTAAGGTCACTTCTTGAGGACTTACCTCGGATGTTGTCGAACGGCTTTTTCGACTATTCGATCACTTTCTCCTTCCCCTTGTCCAATTGTGGCCCTCTAAGCTCTTGAGCTAATTCAAACAAATTCAATTTATTAAAACCTCATTGTGCTAGCTTATGGCCGAATATGACAAGGAGTTTAAATGGTCATATGGCCACCCTTTAGCTTGAATACACAATGGTCATGCACATTTTATACTACATCAAGCTATTCAATACAATTTATTCGAGCATCAAGGAAATGCTAAGGCCTTCAATAGGCTACCCAAGGCCGAATATTCATGTACATGTTGAGGTAAATTTTGCACTTAATACCTCACAAAAGCAGCATGCAATTTACTAATTAATGCTTTGCACATTGTGGCCCAAAACTTATAAAATAGCATCAAGCACTTATATGTGAGCTAGGCCGAATTGTGCTTGCAATTTCACAAGCATTCTTCCACATCTTCTTCTTTAAACCAATATATTCATCACTTAGTTCATAACCAAAACATCATGTGCAAACATATATATACATATATGAGCATGGCAATTTCAAGGTGTCCATAGTCATCCAAAACACAAATTTTAACTAACATGCAAGAAGCATGAACCATGCTCATGAATGCATCATGGCGAATATGACAATCATGCCCCTTTTCAACTTCAATCATGGTTAAACAAAAGAAAACTCAAAATCTTACTCAAGAGTAGACAATCCATCATTGCATGCATCATCATCAAGCTTCACACTTAGCATGCAATGGCTTTATCACCATAACAACTTTGGCCAAATGCCATTTCCATGGCATAACAAAGATTTGAGCCATAGCTAACATGCACATCAAATTAGCAACCAAAACATGCATGCAACTCCCAACACAACCTCATACATACCTTACTCTTGTTGCAAGTTTAGCCAAATTTCCTTCTAGATCTCTTCTAAACAAAGAAAATGAAGCAAAAATCCTTCCTTTTCCTTAGTATTTTCGGCCAAAGAAGAGAAAAATAGGTGAACAAAATTTTTTCTTTGCTTCTCTTTCACTCACGGCAAAAGGGGGAGGATGAGCAAATTTTGATTTTTTGTTTCTCTTCCTACATGCTTAATTTTTTATCATTTATCACATCATGCATTAACAAAACATGTCATAACATGTCTTCCTTGCCCATATTCCCTTGTCATGGCCGGCCACTATACCATCCTTGGGGAAATTTGACATGCAAATCCTTATTTTGCATGCATGCTCAACTAGTCATCACACATTTCCCCATCATACTTTCAAAGTTTACTACTAGGTCCTTTCTAGTGAAATTCACATTTATAATTCTAAATTGAAACATCAAAATGTCATACACAATTTAACACATATCATAGGCATCAAAATAAATTTTAATTATTTTTTTATGCCTCGGTTTTGTGGTCCCAAACCACATTCCGACTAGGGTCAATTTTGGCTGTCACAACTCTCCCCCACTTAAGAAATTTTCGTCCCCGAAAATCTTACCAGTAAATAGGTTTGGATATCGCTCTTTCATAGAGTTCTCGGTCTCCCAAGTAGCTTCTTCTATCCCGTGCTTGAGCCATAACACTTTCACTAGCGGAACCCGCTTGTTTCGCAACTCTTTCACTTCTCGTGATAGGATACGAATCGGTTCTTCCTCATAACTCATATTAGCTTGAATTTCAATTTCTGATGGACTAATCACGTGCGATGGATCGGATCTATAGCGTCGAAGCATTGAAACGTGAAAGACATCGTGAACCTTTGGAGTTCAAGGGCAAAATCAGCGATATGCCACCGACCGACTCGCCTCGATATCTCATATGGTCCAATGAACCTCGGGCTCAACTTGCCCTTACTACCGAACTCGAGTATCTTTTTCCAAGGCGATACCTTGAGAAACACTTTATCACCCACGATACTCGATATCCTTACGCTTCAGATCCGCGTGACGACTTCGACGATCGGAGGCTATCTTCAGACTTTCACGGATTACTTTCACTTTCTGCTCAAAGATCCCTAATCAAATCCACCCGAAAATCTTGCTTTCACCAAGCTCGGTCCAAAACAATGGCGCACGGCATTTACGATCGCATAAGGCCTCGAGGGTGCCATCTTAATACTTGATTGAAAACTGTTGTTGTATGGCGAATTCAATCAATGGCAAATACCATTCCCATGAACCACTAAACTCGAGGACGCAACATCTTAACATATCCTCAAGTATCCGAATTATCCGCTCGGATTGACCATCGGTTTGGGGTGAAAGGCGGTTGAAATGCAACTTGGTACCCAAAGCTTCTTGCAACTTTTTCCAAAATCGCGAGGTAAATCTCGGATCTCTATCCGACACGATAGAAATAGGCACCCGTGTAATCTCACAACCGAGAAACGACAATTCGCTAATTTGTCCATTGAAAATCCGACGACGGGACAAAGTGGGCCGACTTAGTCAATCGATCTACCACGACCCAAACCGCATCCTTCTTACTTGTCGACAATGGCGGTCCGGATACAAAGTCCATTGTGACTCGATCCCATTTCCACTCGGTATCGTGATTGGTCAAGTAATCCCAAGGCACCGATGTTCCGCTTTCACTTGTTGACATATTAAACATCTCAAACAAAGTCGGAGATGTCTCGCTTCATACCATGCCACCAAAACCGATGTTTCAATTCATTGTACATCTTCAGACTCCGGGTGGATTGCCATTCGGCTACAATGGGCTTCATTGAATTATCGAAATGAGTTCAATTCTTTGGGACACACAGACGACTTTTGAACCTCAAACAATCGTCATCGTCGATTTGAAACTCCGAGCCCTTGTTCGAACACATGCAGCCTGTTTTGCAACCAACTCGTCGTCGACTTTTCGAGCTTCTCGAATTTGGTGTGTCAATAATGGTTTGGCTTTCAATTCAGCCACTAACACACCGTCGGATCGGACAGACAAGTGCACATTCATCGTCAGAAGTGAATAACGATTTACGACTCAAGGCATCCGCAACCACATTCGCCTTTCGGGTGATAGTCAATGATCACTCATAATCCTTTAATAGCTCGAGCCAACGTCTTTGTCGCAGATTTAAGTCTCTTTGGGTCATCAAATATTTGAGACTTTTGTGATCCGAGTATACATGGCACCTTTCACCAAATAAGTAATGTCGCCAAATCTTTAAGGCGTAATACGATGGCGCCAATTCGAGATCATGAGTCGGATAATTTTTCTCATGTGGCTTTAATTGCCTCGACGATAGGCCACAACTCGACCTTCTTGCATTAATACGCAACCTAACCCAAGTAGAGAGGCGTCGCTATAGATGACAAACTCTTTGCTTGACTCGGGTTGCACTAGAATTGGGGCTTCACCAAATAAGTTTTCATTGATCGAAACTTTTTGGCATTTCTCCGTCCATTCGAACTTAACGTCCTTTTGGAGAAGCCGTCATCGGCGTGGCTATCGTTGAGAAGCCTTTACAAATCGTCGATAATAACCTAAGAAGCCCCAAAAGCTCGAACCTCAAGAATATTTCTGAGGCTTCCAATTAAGTATGGCTGAAATTTTATTCGTCGACTCGAATACCCGATGCGATACCACATGCCCAAGAAGCTAACCTCTCTTAACCGTAACTCACACTTGCTGAACTTAGCATATAATTGCTTATCCCGTAAAATTTGCAAAGACTAACCGCAGTGTTCAAAGATGCTCGATCTCATTTCTTGAATAGACCAAGATGTCATCAATGAACACGACTACTTAATCGATCCAAATATGGTCTAAAGATCCGATTCATTAAATCCATAAATACCGCAGGGCATTAGTGAGCCCAAACGGCATCACTAGGAACTCATAGTGACCATATCTCGCTCAAGGCGCCTTGGGCACGTCCAATCTCGGATTCGCAATTGATAGTAGCCCGATCTCAAATCTATTTTCGAGAACACCGAGGCTCCTTCAGTTGATCGAACAAGTCATCAATACGCGGCAACGGATATTTGTTCTTTATCGTCGCTTTATTAAGTCGACGATAGTCGATGCACGTCGCATGGTTCCATCCTTCTTCTTCACGAACAACACCGACGCACCCTAAGGCGAAAAACTCAAGCGAGCAAAACCTCTATCCACCAATTCTTGCAACCGAGCTTTCAACTCCTTTAATTCGTTGGTGCCATACGATACGGAGCTATCGAAATTGGAGTGGTACCGGTACCAATTCGATGCCAAATTCTATTTCCTAACAGTGGTAAACCGGCAATTCTTCTGGAAAACATCCGGTATTCACAAACCACGAGCACAGATTGGGTTTCTTCTCTCGATTCCTTGTCATCGAAACACGACGCAAGGTACGCTTGCACTTTTCTTACATATTTCGGGCCAACATCGCCGATATTACGGTGGCAACCCCTTTAAGTCCGTAGACTCAACTCAATTATTTCATTATTCACGCACCTCAAATCGATAGTCTTGCTCTTGCAATTTACAACCGCATCGTGCATGGTCAACCAATCCAAACCAAGAATAACATCGAACTCATCGAACGGAAAAAGCATCAAGTCCGCCGGAAAACAAGAACCTCGGAACACTAGGGGACTTTTCTTGCACACTTTGTTGACAAGCACGTAATGACCCAAGGGTTTGACACCGAATTACAAACTCGAGAGACTCAATGGGCAAAGTCTTCTTGGATGCTAAGGTTTCACATATATATGAATGAGTAGAACCGTGGTCAATCAAAGCAATCACATTTGTATTGAAAAGAGTGAACAAGTACCAGTAATAACATCCGAGAGGCAAGATCCTCGCGCGCTGCGTGTGGCATAAGTCCTAGCAGAGCACGAGCCTCGAGATCCGATGGTAGCATCTCTAGATCTCTCTCGACCGCCCACCGACATTGCCCATATTTCTAGGTGGCCTACCTCGAAAGCGATGGTAGCACCGGGTTTGCACTCGACTTACATTCTGCTCATGCATCCCTGCAATCCTTCATAAAGTGGTCGGCCGATCCACACTTATAGCAGAGCGATCACGAAACCAACAGCCCCCGAATGCCATTTGCCACAATGTGGACACTCCGCCCTCTCTCTACGATCATTTCCACCCCGTGATCGAGGTGACTCTGTAGTCACAGGGGTCGATTAAGGTCCTCGTCTAGAAAAGCCCAAACGCCTCTAGACCGGCTCAAGATCATCTCGAAATCTCTTCGATGCTTGTTGAAGAGACTTTCCAAGACCTCTTTCGAATTCTCCAGTTCCCACATCAGCTTTTTGTTTCTCCTTTCTAAGCTCTTCGCTTTACAAGCTCGCTCAACAAGTACTACGAACTCTCGATCTCGAGAATGCCAACAAACATCCTTATATCATCATTCAGCCCATCCTCGGCGTTTACACATAATAGCTTGGACGAAATGCATTCTCGCATCGGCTAAGCCTCACAAACTTTCGTTCGTAGTCTGTAGAACGGACATAGAACCTTGCTTAAGATCAAGAAATTCCCTCCGCTTTTGGTCGATGAATGTCGATGATATACTTTTTTGAACTCGGTTTGAAAGAATTCCAAGTCACTTGCTCTCTAGGCACCACAAGTCGAGTACTCCACCAATAGTAGGCGTACTTCGTAGCAAGGAGATGGTACACTTTAAGCACTCATCGGTGTACAGGATAGCTCATCAAGCACCGGATAGTGTTATCTAACCAAAATTCAGCTTGCTCGGCATCATCATCATCCGTAGCCTTAAATTCAGTGGCCCCATGTTTTCAATCCTATCGATCGGGGCTTACTTGACCTTATTTGGTCATCCACCGGAGGTATTGTAGGTCTTGGGGTTGCATTTGTCGGGAATGGAGGTTGTGGAACAACCGTGTTGGTTCGAATGTATTGATTAAACCATTCGCTCATCACACTATAAAAGGCTTGCCTAGCCTCGTCATTAGGATTGCTGGCCATAGGTTGAGAGTCCGCGCTGTCCCTTGCGCCGAGCGGCGCCACACTCTCCACATCATCAGCTATCGCTTCGGTTGGGATCGGGATCCATTGCTACAAACAAACACAAAGTCGAATTGTCGTAAATCATCACACTATCGATTCATCATTTAATGGCATGTATAGCTAGACCCCAAACACATCACGGTAGTCCTAGAATCGACTAAACCGTGGCTTTGATACCAATAAAATTGTAACACCCGAACCCGAGACCATCGCCGGTTCGGACACGAGGGGTTAACAAGCCAAGTTCACATGTTTTGCCCATTAATTTGACATTTCCAGTCAGGCTGGAAAACTGCGTCACTGTCGCCTTTAAAAATCATATCTCGAGCTTCAAAACTCGGAAACTGGTTTCGTAAATTTTCCCTGAATTTAGACTCATATATCCATCCATGGATTTATTTCTAGGATTTTTGGTCGGGCCAATTGGTACAGTTTATTAGTTAAAGTCACCCATGTTACAGGGATCGGCTGCTCTGACCGTCGCACGGTATAACTTGAATATCTCTCTGTACAGGGATTTAATGCTGGTATCGTTTGTTCCTAATGAAACTAGACTCAAAATGGAATCTGTACATATAAGGTATGTCTCCTAATTACTTTTGGATAATTTATAGTAATTTTTAAAGTTGCGACAGGGAACCCAGAAACTGTTCTGGCCCTGTCTCACAATAGCTTTAATAT